>NC_090749.1:29446064-29476443 GCF_036898095.1 Palaemon carinicauda | reverse complement strand
ACCCACCTTGCGATTGTGATGAAGGATTTGCACAGCTTAATCAAGGCCCGGAGAGCCTGTAGAGAGTTCGTGTTTGCCAATGCAGCCATGAAGCACAAACCCTGGAAACTGAGCTCCTCCAACATCTGGGGCAAACACCTCTTCCCAACAGATTTGGTGAAAGAGATTGTGGACAAGGCCGCCACTGAGAACCGGAACCTTCTGAACAAGTGGGGCATGTCCCGTAAGAGGAAGTCCTCTGAGGATGAAGGTCCGCAATCTAAGAGGAAATCCACCAAGCCTAGACCCCGACAGCGTCAAGCCAAACGCCAATTTCTGGCTCCCGCTACGCCCCAAATAGTGGCCGAGCCATAGCAGACCTTTCAGCTGGTCCCTCAGCCGAAGGTGTCCCAATCACCAGTTTTCACTCCTGCCTACGAAAGACAGTCCCCTACCTTTCGTCCCAGAGGTAGAGGATCAGGCAGAGACTCCTCTCGTCGTCCTTCCAGAGGCAGAGGAGGAAGGGGAGCAGGCGGCCGAGGTGGTAAACCCTCGGGAAACCAGAAGCAATTAAGTGCTTCCGGTCGGAAGAAGACTCCGCCACTTTCAGGATCGTTGGACCTTCGATCCTTGGGCACACAGCATCATCAAGAAGGGACTAGGGTGGAGTTGGATACAACCACCCCCAATCTTCCACCAATTCTTCCAACCCTCAACCCCTATCCTAGAAGAATATGTCCTAGAACTCTTGAACAAGACGGTGATCAAGAGGGTAAAGTCCACCAGGTTCCAGGGAAGACTGTTTTGTGTTCCCAAGAAAGACTCAGACAAACTCCGAGTCATTCTCGACTTGTCCCCTCTCAACAAGTTCATTGCGAACAACAAATTCAAGATGCTGACTCTTCAACATATAAGATCCCTACTGCCTCACGAGGCTTACACTGTCTCAATAAACTTGGCGGATGCCTATTGGCACATTCCAATGAATCACCAAGCTTCCTCCTACCTAGGATTTAGGCTCCAAAGAAGAAACTACACCTTTAGGGCCATGCCCTTCGGGCTCAACGTGGCTCTAAGAATCTTCACGAAACTCGCAGACATGATCGTCCACCAGCTACGCCTTCAAGGCGTCCAGTTGATGGCTTACCTAGACGATTGGCTGGTCTGGGCGACATCGTCAGAGGAAAGTTTGCGTGCCAGCAGAAAGGTGACCCAATTCCTGGAACATCTGGGTTTCAAAATCAACACCAAGATGTCTTGCCTGTCTTCAGCTCAGAAGTTTCAATGGTTAGGAATCCGTTGGAGTCTTCAGTCAGACCGCCTTTCCAACCCTCTGAAGAAAAGGAAGGAAATAGCCAGATCTGTCAAAAGACTTCTCAAATCCAAATGGATTTCAAGACGACAGCAGGAGCGAGTACTCGGCTCCCTTCAGTTCGCCTCAGTGACAGACCCAGTGCTACGAGCACAGCTAAAGGATGCTTCGGGAGTCTGGAGACGAAACGCATCCATCGCTCGAAGAGATCTCAAGAGACCCCTACCAAACAGGCTTCGCTCACTCCTCAAGCCGTGGTTGGAAGCAAGGATCTTGAAAAGATCTGTTCCTCTTCAACCACCACCTCCATCGATCAACATCCACACGGATGCCTCGCTGGAGGGATGGGGGGGGGGTCACTCCCACCAATGACAAGTTCAAGGAACGTGGTCTCATCTGTTCAAGACATTTCACATCAACATATTCGAGGCCATGGCGGCTCCTCTCACTCTGAAGAAACTATCCCCTCGTCCTTCGATCTACATTCGTCTAATTCTGGACAGCTCCGTGGTGGTCAGATGTCTCAACCGTCAGGGCTCAAGATGGACCCACCTTAACCAAGTGCTGCTACCCATTTTCCGCCTGGCAGACAGGAAGAAATGGCACTTGTCTGCAGTTCACCTGCAAGGATTCCACGATGTGACGGTGGACGCTCTATCGAGGTCAAGCCCCATAGAGTCAGAATGGTCCCTAGACGCAAGATCATTCTCCTTCATCTCCTGTCAAGTCCTGGAACTGTAGATCGACCTCTTTGCGATGAGCGACAACAATCAACTTCCTCTGTGTGTGGCCCCATACGAGGACCCCAAAGTGGAAGCAGTGGACGCCATGTCCCTAGACTGGAACAGATGGTCCAAGATTTACCTGTTCCCTCCACCCAATCTTCTGCTGAAAGTCATCTCCAAACTGAGAACCTTCAAGGGAACAGCAGCCCTAGTGGCTCCCAAGTGGGCCTGGAGTAACTGGTTTCCCCTAGTCCTGGAGCTACAGCCCAAGCTGATCCCTCTGCCGGGCCCAGTTCTCTCCCAGCAGGTGCAGAAGTCGATTGTCTTTGATTCATCAAAGAAAGTCCGAGACCTTCATCTCATGATTTTCTCTCCCTAGCCGTGAAGAAAAGGTTTGGAATCTCGAAGAACAGTTTAGATTTCCTAGAGGAATACAAAACGAAGTCTACCAGAAGGTAATATGAATCATCCTGGAAGAAGTAGGAGTCCTTTGTCAAGGCAAAAAATCCTACGGAAATCTCCATAGATTTTTGTATGTCCTTCTTTATTCACCTTCATGGACAAGGCTTAGCAGCCAACACGATTTCCACTTATAAATCGGCTTTAACAAGACCACTACTGTACGCCTTCCAGATAGATTTGTCCAACGAAATCTTTAACAAACTTCCGAAGGCATATGCTAGACTCCGTCTTGCACCCCCACCAAGACCCATCTCCTGGTCTCTGGATAAGGTGTTCCATTTTGCCTCTAGCTTGGACAACAAATCTTGCCCTATGAAAGACTTGACTCAAAAAGTAATTTTCCTTTTTACTCTCGCATCGGGAGCCCGAGTCAGTGAAATAGTGGAATTATCAAGAGAAGAGGGCCAGATACAGTTCACCAATACAGGGGAATTTACCCTCTTCCCCGACCCTACGTTTTTCGCTAAAAACGAACTCCCCACCAAGAGATGGGGACCTTGGAAAATCTGCCCTCTGATGAAGATGTCTCTCTATGTCCAGTGGAGAGTCTTAAGGTCTATCTTCGAAGAACTTCAGACTTTGGCGGAGGACAGGTTTTTAAAGGAAAAACATCGGGCAGTGACCTGTCACTTAAACAAGTAAGGGCGAAAATCACCTATTTTATTCGCAGAGCGGATCCTTACACTACACCCGCAAGTCATAATCCTAGGAAAGTCGCCTCTTCCCTTAATTTCATCCAAGGTATGGATTTCGAAAGCCTCCGATCTTTTGCAGGCTGGAAATCCTCGAGGGTGTTCTTTAAACACTATGCGAAGCAGGTGCACAAAGTGAAGCGATTCATGGTAGCAGCAGGTAGTGTGTTGAAACCTGCTGCTTAGTGCTGCGTAGAACAGTGAGTTATTTCGGGACTCTAACTCAACGGGGGCCTGTGTTGACCCTAGTGCAATACATAGTGATTTCAGGTGACACTTAGTGTCACAAAAGACTGTTCTTCCACAAGGTGAAGTGACATAGACTCTAACACGTATGCCACATGTTCTTGGACATGAAGTGTATTGTGACTCTTAAAGACTTTAGTTCCCCTGACACTTATGTGTATAAAGGCAAGTTCTTCCTCGAGGGTGTTCTTTAGCCACCAATGGTTGCCGGTCCCAAGCCCGGATAAATTGGGAGGGTTGGTTTTAGGAAGGGCATCCGGCCGTAAAAACCTGTGCTAAAACCTTAAATGGAATGAGCCGAAATGGGGAAAGAGGTAATACTGGGGCATACTCCGTAAACGACGCACAGAGACATCGCCCAAACTCTGTGATAAGGCGAGGGTTACTGCATCAGAAGTGGGTGCAGCTAAAGAAGCGAGCTCACTTTGGACTCAGAATATGTCATCTTATTGTTGGGTCCATGACTGGGAGAGGTAGAGAAGTGGCTGACTTGATGAAGGAAAAGAGAGTAGATGCTATGTGTGTCCAGGAAACATGATGGAAGGGAAAAAAAGCTAAAGAGTTGGGTGATGGATATAAGCTATATTATAGTGGAGCAAATAAACAAGGCAGGAATGGAGTTGGCATAGTACTCTCTGGTGAGCTGAAAAATGCAGTGATAGAGGTGCATAGAAAAAATGATCGTATCATCAGATTGAAGATGTGTTGTGGAGGAAAGATTCTGGATATTATAAGTGCATATGCACCTCAAGTTGGTTGCACAGACGAGGAGAAGGGAAATTTCTGGAGAGACATGGATGGAGTAATGCAAGAACTGGAAGAACAGGAGAGGGTCATAGTGGGGGCAGATTTGAATGGCCATGTTGGAAGTGAGAATGAGGCAATTGGTCGGGTGCATGGGGGCCATGGAATTGGGGAGAGAAACCCAGAAGGAGAGTGTTGTGGACTTTGCTGTGTCATTTGACATGGCAATAGTAAACATATTCTTGAGGAAGAAAAGGGAACACCTAATAACTTATAGGAGTGGTGGAAGATGATCCCAGATAGACTACTTCCTGTATAAAAGGATAAAACTGGTGGAAGTCAAGAACTGCAAGGTTATCCCAGATGACCATGTAGCCCCCCAACACAGACTGCTATTTATGGACTTAGGCCTAAAAAGGGAAAGAAAACCTAAAGCTAAAGGGATAAGGAAAATTAAATGGTACAAACTAGTGAGGGAAGGAGATAAGATGAGAGAGTTTAAGAGAAGGGTTTGGGAAGATATTGATAGAGGAATTGAAGATGTTCAAGAATGGTGGACACGAAACGCAGAAGTAATTAGAAGGCATGGATAGGAGCTGCTAGGAGAGACATCTGGTATCATATGGGAAGAAAAGGAGAGTTGGTGGTGGAGTGAAGAAATTGAGAAAGTTGTAAAAGATAAGAAGGAGGCAAAGATGAGATGGGAAGAGTCACAGTCAGGGGAAGACAGAGAGAGGTTCAGAGAGAAAAACAAGGTGGTGAAGAAGGTAGTAGCCCAAGCTAAAGCTAAGGCATATGATGGTGTGTATAATGAGCTGGGGACAAAGGAAGGATTAAACAAGATGATCAAGCTATCGAAGACTAGAAATAAGAGCACCAAAGATTTACACACATCAAACGAATAAAAGATCAAGATGGTGTAGTACTTAGAAAGGAGGAAGACATTGTAAAGAGATGGAAAGAATATTTTGAACAGCTGTTAAATGAAGAAAATGATAGATTATTAAGAGAGGATGGACTGGTGAATTTTGGCATGGTAATAAGTTTCTCTACGCAAGAGGTAATAAATGCACTGAGGAAGATGAAGAATGGGAAGGCAACTGGACCAGACATGATTCCTGTGGAGGCATGGAGAACCTTAGGAGATGAAGGTGTGGATATACTGTACGATCTCATGATAAAGATCTTTGAGCAGGAAAAGATACCAAAATGAGTGGCGTTGGAGTATATTGATCCCAATCTTTAAAGGGAAAGGTGATGTCCAAGAGTGTGGGAATTACAGAAGTATTAAATTGATGTCCCACACTTTGAAGATACTGGAAAGGATGATAGATGCCAGACTAAGAGAAGAAGTAGAAATAGGTAAAGAGCAGATGGAATTCATGAAGGGGAGGGGAACAACAGATGGTGTATTTTGTCTGAGGCAACTCATGGAGAAATTCCGGGAAAAGCAAAGAGACCTGCATGTAGTGTTCATTGACCTTGAAAAAGCTTATGACCGAGTCCCAAGACAGGAGGTATGGAGGAGTCTGAGGGAGAGGAGGGTGCCAGAGAAGTACTTTCGACTGACACAAGAGATGTACCATAGCGTATTTACTAGAGTTAGGAGCAGTGCTGGGGAGACAGAGGGTTTTGAGGTGAGAGTAGGATTACACCAAGGGTCAGCTCTGAGCCCATTTATCTTTAACATAGTGATGGACGTTTTGATAGAAGAGGTAAGCGAGGCAGTACCATGGAACATATTGTATGCAGATGATATTGTTCTGTGCGCAGAGAGCAGGGAAGATCCGGAAATGAAATTGGAAAGGTGGAGGCAAGTACTGGAGGACAGAGGAATGAGAATAAGTAGATCTAAGTCAGAATATATGTGTACCACCAGTGAGGGGGATGATTAAGAAAGTATTCATCTTAGGGGAGAACAGATAAAGAGAGTTGATAAGTTTAAGAATTTGGGATCCTTTGTTAACGCTGGAAGAGGTATGGAAGATCAAGTTAAACATGGGGTACAGGCAGACTGGAACAACTGGAGAGCAGCCTCAGGAGTTCTTTGTGACAAAAGAATACCACTGAGGTTAAAAGGAAAATTTCATAGGACAGTGGTGAGAACAGCAATGTTGTATGGAACGGAAACAGCAAGCATGAGGAAGACAGAGGAAAAGAAGATGGATATGGCGGAAATGAGAATGCTTAGGTGGATGTCTGGGGTGACAAGAGAGGATCGGATAAGAAATGACTACATAAGGGGGTCGACAAAGGTGGTGGAAATATCAAAGAAAGTGCAGGAAGGGAGGCTGAGATGGTATGGACACCTGATGAGGAGAGATGAGGACCACGTTGGGAGACATACTATGGAGATGGAGGTTCAGGGAAGAAGAAGAAGAGGGAGCCCAAGAAAGAGATGGAGGGACTGTGTGAGAGGAGACTTACAGGAGAAGGGGATTGATGAGGCAGAAGCGCAGAATAGAAAAAGATGGAAACGGCTCATCCGCAACGGCGACCCCATATAAAAATGGGAACCAGCTGGGAAGAAGAAGAAGAAGTCTATGTCTGTTAATCAATATTTTTTTTGTAAATTAATTACCTCATTTTACTTTATTGCAAATTTTCTTGAATAAAATAGAAATTTTATTTATCATATGCATCTTATTTCGCCTTCCCATATGAAAATAAATTGCTGTTACCAAGTTCTAATGCCCTTCATTATTCTTTATTTTATTCATGTATAATATTACTCCTGTCTGAGATATGCTCACCAAGCAAGTGAAATATTGTTCCTACACAAATATTTAACCTTCTGATCTGTCCACGAGACAGGTACGATCCTCGCATCCAGGTGAGTTTATCTTCATCCGGGTACTTCGAGATGTTCCTCTTGTCCAAACAGGACCTCCCTGCCAGGGGGGCAGGACGCCATGTCATTGTTTATGCCACTGGTAGTGACATATAACGGAGATGTCACGGTTTCTAAGGTCACCAGACCAAAGGAATATTGTTTGAAGTAGAAGGCACTTTTGAAATGGGGAAAACCACAATACACTAATTCTCTGGTACACTTCCTTCAGGACGTCATGGCTTGAGCTCAAAAAACGGATTATGAACGAAGCGAGAAATCTATTTTTGGGTGAGAAGGCCATGATGTACTGATGGACCCGCCCTACTGATTCTAGTTTAGCCTGTCAGTCCCCTCCCTTTCATATTGTATCGTGGAAGCTGGCAGAAACGCTGAATAAGGAATGAAGCTGGCGGACGTGACGTCAGTCCAGATGGCGGACAGCTATGGCTGCTGTTTGTTTACGTCGCGAGGTACCGTAACAGTAATGCAGGAGGATAACTTTGCAACGGCTCCTCCTATAACTTGCCACCTTCCCCCTCGAAGCCTAAACGCTATGTGGGGTGCCGATAGCCATGTGGCGTGTCAAGCATACGTCCCCTGTTGATATACGATATCCTAAAGGGAAACCTTAAGGGTACTCACGCCAGAAGTTAGAACTCTGTGAAACCTTTAGTTTAATTATCTGGGAATATCTACTGTAGTCATATATACCCTCAGGAAGCTACTGAAGGAACCTTCCATCGAGGAAGTGGCTAATTTTTTTAGGGAATAAACATATGTTATCCTAAAATAGAAATATGTAAAAAAAATCTTCATTATTTTGTAAATTACATTTATATCAGGGGCCATATCTAAAGGTAATTTTTTGAGTACTTAGAAATTTCGTAAAAAAATACATATATTTAATATATAATATGATATTTATGCAGGTAAAAATATACCAAAATATCACAAATTCTATAGGGAACAAGAATATATATAGATAGGGCAACTTACGCTTCGGATATGTCCACAAAATGGCCGCCAACCACACTGACTCAGACTCCCTAATCTGCCACTTGAAATGTAGGAAGGGTATGTCAATTTCAAGGTGTTATTTACTAATCTAATTATTATTGGATATGCATAAAAATTGTATGGTGGGTTGCTGGATAATTGTCGATTATTTTACGACTATAAAATTAAAATTCTGACCCAAAAAAATTTTTTTGAAGGGAAATGAAATCGAAAAAAAAAATGTAAAATATAATATTTTAGCTGAAAAAATTTGATGATATTCAATCAAAAAAGAAGTAAACAAAATTTTCCGACAAATAAACATCTAGAGGAATCATTACTCTGTGATAGTTCCTTAGTACGTAGTAATTTTGAAAGAATTAGGAAAAAACGAAAAAATGGCAATCACCGGAAAATCGAACACATACCTATATATACGCCATATCTGGCTAAAAAAAAAAGATAGGCATGGGTAGCCAGATCATCTAGAAACACTTTCCAACACTATAAAAATATAAGTTTTGCGACACTACTTGCCAATTCCTTACGGTAACATGACTAAGCAAAAAAATGCAAAACAAATAAAAAGGGGCACTCGCGGAAAAATGGCTAACATTCTAATATACGGCATTTCAGAAAAAAAAAATTCAGCCACGTACTAGGCAAACCATCAAGGCACATTTTCCGACAAATAAACATCTAAATGAATCATTACTCTGTGATAGTTCCTTAGTACGTAGTAATTTTGAAAGAAATGGGAAAAAACGAAAAAATGGCAATCACAGGAAAATCGAACACATACCTATATATACGCCATATCTGGCTAAAAAAAAAAAGATAGGCATGGGTAGCCAGATCATCTAGAAACACTTTCCAACACTATAAAATTATAAGTTTTGCGACACTACTTGCCAATTCCTTATGGTAACATGACTAAGCAAAAAAATGCAAAACAAATAAAAAGGGGCACTCGTGGAAAAATGGCCATTCTAATATACGACATTTCAGAAAAAAAAATTTCAGCCACGTGCTAGGCAAACCATCAAGGCACATTTTCCGACAAATAAACATATAAATGAATCATTACTCTGTGATAGTTCCTCAGTACGTAGTAATTTTGAAAGAAATGGGAAAAAACGAAAAAATGGCAATCACAGGAAAATCGAACACATACTTATATATACGACATATCTGGCTAAAAAAAAAATAGGCATGGGTAGCCAGATCATCTAGAAACACTTTCCAACACTATAAAAATATAAGTTTTGCGACACTACTTGCCAATTCCTTACGGTAACATGACTAAGCAAAAAAATGCAAAACAAATAAAAAGGGGCACTCGCGGAAAAATGCCCAACATTCTAATATACGGCATCTCAGATAAAAAAAAAGACATGCACGTGTTAGCCCAACCATCAAGGCACACTTTCTAACACATAAACATGAAAAAAAAATCAATAATATACGGCAATTCCTTACTACGTAGTAAATTTTTACAAATATTGAAAAAAAACAGAAATTGGCAACCGCAGTTAAATACCCAATATACCAATAACTACGTCGTATCTGACAAAAACAAAATCACGCATGGGTAGCCAGATCATCTAGACACACTTTCCAACACTAAAAAAGCAAAAGTTTTACGACACTATTTGGCAATATCTTACGGAAAAATGACTTGGCAAAAAAATGAAAAAAAATGAAAAAGGGGCACTCGCGGTAAAATGCCCGACATTCTAATATACGGCGTCTCAGATAAAAAAAAAGACATGCACGTGTTAGCCCAACTATCAAGGCACACTTTCTAACACATAAACATGAAAAAAAAAATGAATAATATACGGCAATTCCTTACTACGTAGTAATTTTTACAAATATTGAAAAAAAACAGAAATTGGTAACCGCAGTTAAATACCCAATATACCAATAACTACGTCGTATCTGACAAAAACAAAGTCACGCATGGGTAGCCAGATCATCTAGACACACTTTCCAACACTAAACAAGCAAAAGTTTTACGACACTATTTGGCAATATCTTACGGAAAAATGACTTGGCAAAAAAATGAAAAAAAATGAAAAAGGGGCACTCGCGGTAAAATGGTCCTCGTGGTGATGAACGACATTTTAACTAAAAAAAAAATCATGCACATGGTAGCCAAACAATCCACCAAGACTTTCCACAACTGATAACCTATACAAGTTGCACCATTCTACGACAATTTCATAATACGTAATAACTTTGATAATTATGCAAATTACCTTAGAAGGGTAAACTCGGTCGCGCTCGACCCCGACACGTCTCAGAAATCGGGGAAGGAGTACAGCTACAGCAATGCACATCTGGACACTACTAGAGCGTGTAGGGGAGACACCTCCTGCAGGTCGATCACCCACAAATTCAGTCACGGGGGTGAGTCACGTGAGAAAAACCTGTTTTTTTTTTTACGCTCGGGGTCGCGAACGACCCATCGTACCTATCCAGGGTTAACATGTGTATTTTAAAGCATTTTTCACTATACCTTTTACACAAAATATAAAAAGGTATAAAAGGGTACTGAACCCAACAAACCCACCTAACCTAACCTAGAAGTTTCCAGGTCACAACCCAGAGCCAGGGGCAAGCCCTCGGACCCCCTTCCCAGGTTACAAACTTGTACTGGCAAGGGGTAATGTTGAACTGCACACTCTAAAAACATTAAAATTAAAGAAATTAATAACTTACTTTCATGACCTGGTGTAATGGTCTGTTTTTCCCCCAGATCAAAATAATGGTTACCTCCACCAAGTAAAGGGGAAATCTTGGCCCAGGGGGGGGAATATTATTCTGGGCCATATCTCCCCCAGGGGAATTTCAGACGGTGGGAAAAACAGGCCATTACACCGGATTCAACTGGGATTTAATTTTGGCTTGATTCCAATCCAAGTAATTGTAGGTCAAGTGGTAACAATTGGGTACCTTCCTTCAGTGTATGATGCGTCTCCAATTGATCTACTTGTAATGCTAGGTTTTCACTATGTTTTTGGCGGCCCCGGCAACCCCGTTTTGGGCCACTGTGAACAAAACGGGATGGACGCGAAAAAACGTTATACAAATCTGTGGAACGGGATTGGCCAACGTGATAGGCCCTGACTGCCCTGGATACCGCCTCAAAATTTTAAACTGTCAAAAAATTCGCCCCGACAGTCCAGGTGCAGACCGAAAACTTAGTAGACCGTAGTAAAACGGGGTAAACGCAACAAAACGTAACATAACGTAGCAGGGCGTAGTTAGCCTTATCAAAACTTGGAGGCATTCCGTAGCGTAACGGGAAGCATGTATATAGGATCTTTTTCTTATTAATAACTATATTCACCTAGATTTCTCAATTTTTATATTTCAGTTTTCCTTATGGTCATTCTTCCGCTTCTTTTGGAAGATCGTATGCTCGTTATGAATAGTAATGATAATGAATTGATGGCAGGTAATAGATTGTATTTATTTATACTATCTGGAAATTAGTTTCCTTGATTAAAGAAAAGCCTAAGTGTTTTATTAATCAATAAAATATCACTATAACTTTACTGACATCATAATTTTTATCTATTGAATTCCAATCCATATAAAAACCTATTATACAAAAAATATCAAATTAAGCACCAGAAATCTAAATAAACATTTCGTGAAAAGTTGAAGCTTTCTTGGAGGAGACTGAATCATTTTTTATGGCAAAAAAATTAACATGACTATCTGGCTTTATGATAAACTGGTGATTCTAAATAACCAAACCTGTCAAATACAGAAAATTCTCGGCGAAATAAAGTATACTGCATTTACACTATATAGCGATTTGATTTTCTTCACAAAATACCGTTCCTCAGCAAAATAATAGATCCTTATGGATTAAATGCCATAAAAAGGTATAAATATGGTTACTACACCAGTAACAAAAAGTTCTCGAAGCTTTATTGAATATGTCTTAAATATCTCTGGAGTCAATCTCAAATAGTACTGGAATGAAGAAACATCTTCATTGTGGAATTCTCTTACGATAAATCTTGAGTAATGGCCTAGTCTGAGCCGCCTATCTTCTGACAACCATTCGCGCACCCACATCAATCGTTGCCTTCTCACTTTCCTTCTCACCAGCCGCTCTCTAGCTCTCCCTCTCTGACCTCAGATTTGACGAAGAGATTGTATATATAAACGGAGCAAATAGGCAAAAACAAAATCGTCATCTTTGGAATCCATGATGTTGTCTTGTCAAAGGTTAGATGAAATTATTGATGTTCCTTGGGAGGCCCTTGTTTTTATACCATGGCCACAAACGTGCTCCAAAGCTGCCCGACGTCCACGTTTCATCCGTTGAAAGCCTTGGCAAAACGGTATATACGTTTCTGACCCTGATCAGAACGGCAAAACGTTAGGACCTTATTTGAACGTGACAGGCCTGTGGGGGATGCAGGCGAAACTGTATTGTGTCTGTGAGCCTCCGGGGGAAGTCCATCCCCCTCTTCCCACGGCATGTCGCGGACACCGTGGTAGATCGCAAGAAAACTTAGAATGCCGTAACAAACCTTGAATATGGAGGAAAAAATGGCAAAATGTACATGTTGCACTATGTTTTGAGAAAACGGGGCTGCCGAGGTCGCCGGGAACATACTAAAAACCTAGCATAAGGAATAATATCTACTTTGAAGTATAAAAAAACCTTATTAAGATTCTTTTTTAAGGAAACCTCTCGCCTACATCGATATAGTCAGTTATTACAAAATGACTTCACTATTAGTAATAGATGTAAATTCTCTCTTTTGTTGTTTACAATTGGCTATAAACTGAATCTCTTTTCTTTCCTCTCAGTCTTGTGAAACCTTCAAGTTGACTCCAGAGGGAAAATTAACGCCTCTTATTTTGACTTACATCATTGCAAAAGGAATCACTTAATTCTTCTCAGTTAGAGATATTTATATTAACAGATCCAATGTGAACTTATTTCTTAATAAATACAAATTTATTTCAATGCTGCCTTTCAAGATATAAATCAAACAAAAACTTTATCTCTAAGAAACGTGTGTATGGTTAGCAAACAGTGTTTGTTGCACATCTCAGGTTTGTTGAATGTGATAGTGTTGGCGCTCTACTTCTCCAAGCCAGGAATTCGGAAATCAGGCGTGGGAGGTTTTCCTGGAATCATTTCCCACACATTAATTTAACTTCTAATTTTTAGTGGTCTTTTGAACCTGATCTTGTTGTATGATGCCTTGCAGAATACATGTGTGAAACCTTAACTGATGACTTTATGTCCGCCACCTAGCGGCTAATAAAGTAGTTGATTTCCTGTCCTCTAAGTTTCATGTTTGTCTTCAGTTCCTGGCTCCCCTAAAAATGTAATATGGTGGCAGCGAGTGAGTGATTTACACGCCAAACGAACTATCAATGTGTGAATAAGATCCCAGCCATCTTTCTCAACGACTTAGAGGCCCTGCCATCACGCCTAGCCACTGTGGCAGACCATCAACCACCCCAGATCCTGGACCACGCAAGTTTTATGGGTGCCGCCATCTTAAAAAACCTGAACACTTGAATTCAGTGACCTTTCTATACTTGTATTTACCTGTGAACTGAGACATTCTTAGTCCCTGAAGAGGAGGGATGATGACCCAGGTGCGGTAGGGGGCAACCCAATATATGTATTCACAAATGACTTGATGGGCATAAAGCCACCCAGCTTTGATTGGCAAGGTTCCAACTTGCCACATTCATTCAAAACTTTCAGAAGACATTGCGAACTGATCCTTGCCACACCCATCTACACTCGCAAACAGGGGCCAGAGATAGTAAACTACATTCTCCTCTGGATGGAGACTCAAGCGGTAGAGATTTTTGACAACTGGACTCACCTCACGGATGAGCAACGTTCCAGTTCGACCGGTGTGTGTGAAGCGTTTGTTAACTACTTCGAGCCAAGTCAAACTTCAGGCTCGTCCGTTTCCAGCTGCGTGAACTTATACAGCGGCAGGAAGAGCCGATTGACAGCTATATCAACTGCCTCAAGGTGCAGGCTTAACGATGCAATTTTGAAGGAAACAACCTGGAAGATAACCTCATTGACCAGGTTATCAAAGGTACAGCACATGTCGCAGTAAGAAAAAAGCTCTTGGACCAAGATCCGAAACAACTCACGCTTGACAAAGCAATAGATCTTGCGAGAATTTTTGAGGCAACGCAAGCCCAGCTACAACAATTGGGGCACGTCAACAAATCCATCGACTCCCTTCAGAAGGCGAAGTCAAGACACAAGAGCCGTCCGAAAGCAAAAACCTGTTTTTTCTGTGGCGGAAAACCTCATGACCGCAAGGACAGTCCCGTCGTAGACGATATGTGTAAACTGTGTTAAAAAACGGGTCACTGGGCAAAGGCTTGTCAAAACACTAAGCGAGCCCGTTCTATGTCTATTGTACGCTCCAAACCTCAGAACAGCCGATCGCAATCAAGCGCAAATGCGACCCAATCACAGCCAAAGCCGCAACAGCGATTCGACCGTCAAGTTAGCGCCGTGAATACGTACAACCTGAGCAGTGACTTTGAAAGCATATCTTTCAACGCAGTGAACAATGATGCCAACAGATTGGAAGCTTAGGCATCGCTAAAAATCAAGCCGTACCCTGATCGCACGACAAACTTGTGCGGGAAGGTCGACACCAGTGCGCAGAGTAACATCCTTCCACTCAGGACATTTCATAACATATTCCCTCGCTATGTCAACTCGGATGGCATCCCGACATCTACAATTCCGTCCAAGACGACGCTCACCGCCTACAACGGAACCGTCATCCACCAGCACGGTACCCTCGTACTGCCGTGCAAATTTGCCGAAAATAAATGGGCGAACTGTGAATTCTATGTGGCCGAGACCGATGGATCTGTTATTTTTGGTCTACCCATGTGCACGAAACTCTGTCTAGTCACGCTTAACTGTGCCGTTACTCAATCCGACAGTAGTGTGCGTTATACCTCATTGGAAGACATGAAAAGACACTTCCCTGACTGGTTCGAGAGTATCGGTAAATTCAGTTCTGAGCAGAAACTAACTCTAAAGGATGATGCAAACCCAGTAAGACACCCGCCGAGATGAGCGCCCATACAACTATGTGAGCAGATCATAAGCGAACTCGATTGTATGGTGGGTCTTGAAGTAATCCGTCCCGTAGCGGAACCCATCGATTGGGTGTCCAGTATTACATAAGTGACAAAACCCGATGGATCTCTCAAAATATGCTTGGATCCAAAAGACCTCAACAGTGCTTTAAAGAGAGGTCAACACCACACGCTGACTGTAGAAGAACTAACACATGTTTTTGCTGGTGCAACAGTTTTCAGCAAGCTCGATGCAAAGCATGGCTACTGGTGCATCCCACTCGACCATGACAGCCAGCTGCTGACCACTTTCAACAGCCCATTCGAGAGGTACTGCTTCCAAAGGCTCCCCTTTGGAGTCAACGTAAGTCAGGATCTGTTTCAGCGAGCGATGGACGAGATCTTGCAAAGGCTAACCGGCATTGTGTCGATTATGGATGATATTATTGTATACGCATCCACACCAGCAGAGCATTCCGAGAGACTATCCATACTTTTCAATTGAGCTGGAGAGAGAGGACTCGTGTTCAACCCCGCGAAATGCGCGATATCCGTGTCAGAGGTACAATTCTTTGACAACATCTATTACAAAAGTGGAGTTCGACCTGACCCAGTCAAGGTCCAAGCCATCGCTCAGCTCAAAGCGCCGACTTCCATCAGTGAACTACAATCGTTCCTCGGAATGGCAAACCATCTGGCACCGTTCGTACCCAACCTAAGTGACCACACCGCCCTGCTGCGCAAGTTACTTCAAAAGGACATGGATTTCCAGTGGCATCCTGAACACGACGAAGCCTTCATGTCCGTAAAACATTTTATCTGCCAAGCAGGATCTCTCACTTACTTCGACCCATCAAAGCCGTCTATAATCCAAGTAGACACGAGTCAAGAAGCCCTTGGTGCGGCACAGCGGCACAACTTCAAGATGGCCGACCTATTGCTTTTGCATCCAAAAGTCTTACAGACACCAAAATGCGCTATGCCAATATTGAACGAGAACTATTGGCATGCGTCTTCGGTGCCGAACGTTTCCATACATACATTTACGGCAAACCATTTGTCATCGAGTCTGATCACAAACCACTCGAACTGATCAGTAAGAAGAACTTAACTGCCGCCCTAGCACGGCTCACAAACCACTCGAACTGATCAGTAAGAAGAACTTAACTGCCGCCCTAGCACGGCTGCAAGGGATGTTCCTGCGTCATCAGCGCTACGATTACGATATAAAGCACAAACCCGGGAGGGAGATGACTTTGCCCGACAGCTTATCACGACTCCCAAAACACGGCGCCGACAAGCCGATAGACTTGAATATCAAAGTGTGCTATGTACAGTTCAGCAACAACAAGCTAGCGGAACTCAGAGGCGCAACAGCTAGTGACGACGAACTCGTACTACTGCAGAAGTATACCATCAGCGGATTTTCCGAGAAACAGAGAGACTTGCCTGCCGAGATCCGTAAATATTGGCCATATCGTGACTAACTCAGTATCGAAAACGGTTTTACGATCAAGGGTGAACAGCTCATGTTCCCGGTAAGTCTGCGTACACAGTACCTCGAAACTATTCATGAAGGTCACCAAGGCATCACGCGATGTCAGGCCCGTGCGCGGATGTGTTTATTCTGGCCAGGTATTAACCGGGATATTGAACAACTCATCAATCAGTGCCAACAATGCCAGACATTCCAAGCCTTACAACCCAAGGAGCCCATGGAAGCCATTACTCCAAACCTCCCGAACCAACTGTGGCACACCCTCGGCATAGACTTGTTTACCTTAAATGACCGGAACTATGTGATTATCGCCGACTACTACTCCAAGTTTCCCGTCATTCACCAACTAAGTGTTGACTCAACAAGCTGAATAGTCGCTCAGCTGACTAGCAGCACATTTTCGTTATTCGGTATACCCAGTACGATCATCACCGATAATGGCCCGCAGTTTATCGGACAACCATTCCAAGATTTGCTCAAATCGTACAACGTTACGCATATAAGCAGCTCCCCGTTACATCCGAAATCCCATGGATTTATCGAGCGTGCCATCCGTAGCGTGAAGGCACTTATCCATAAATCTGCAGAGGACACAGGTTGGGCAATGTTAGCCTACCATACGACAACCATCGGTCCTCAGCTCCCGTCACCCACGGAAATTCTCTTCCGATGGAAGCTACAAACAACCCTGCCCGCATGCAACCGCACACCTAGCGATAAAAAGTTTGACGAATATCAAGCATGTTGGCAGGAAGCGAGCCAAGAACGATACAATGAACACAGCAAGAAGTTGCCTGAACTCCTATCGAACCAACCTATCTTCTACCAGGATGCCACTCACAGAACGTGGTCTCCCGGTACCGTCAAGCCCAGAGCCAAGATCTTACACCATCACTTGCGACAACACCGGCCGAGCTCTACGTCAAAATCGTGTGTTCTTGCGTCCGCGTCATGTCACATTCTCCGATTCCCCGAGTAGCCCTGCTGGACTCGGAAACACCACTGAGGATGACGCATGGCCAACGAAACCACAAACTCTTCCCGAGACAACAACAGCTCAGACCATCACCGCTGGAAATGTCGCCACACCGTCTAAGGTTTCGCCAGCTCGAACTCGAGGCCGAACATCAGCAACCAATCAACAACCAACCCGCCACTCTAACAGACTGACAAAACCTACCCAACGACTTATCTCACAAATATAAATGTGTTGGCACTGAGCTATTTATACTGATGGCAGAATAAACCATCATTGATAGCCAGTCAGCTGGCATGGGCAGTCTACCCCATCCAGCCAGTAAATACTGTTTTTTTTTTACTATATAAGAATTGTGTACTGATTGAACTTTTGACCTTAATATGTCTTACCCATAAATCATGATCATTTTCCTCTGTCAAATGAATCTAGAAAGTATTAACTAAGGTACACAAATACTACTGAT
The DNA here is from genome assembly GCF_036898095.1 of Palaemon carinicauda. Classification (NCBI taxonomy): domain Eukaryota; kingdom Metazoa; phylum Arthropoda; class Malacostraca; order Decapoda; family Palaemonidae; genus Palaemon; species Palaemon carinicauda. The sequence goes on along the minus strand of NC_090749.1, from coordinate 29,458,398 downwards.
AATATTTTGAACTGAAACCCTGTAAACCACATTCAGTTAATTTGTATTATCCACATAATTCCCCAGAGAATTTTGCATTTGGTTACTATGTCCTTTACATGATACTCTCCCAGAGGTTTTGCATTTTATGGTATTGACCAAGTTTTATTACTTTTGTTCCTTTCCAAGGAAGGGGGATGTTGTATGATGCTGTTGTTGGGGTATTAAAGCCAACACTTGTTGTTGGTACGGGCCTTTCCCTTGGTTGGCCCGTAGGGTGGATGTATGATGCCTTGCAGAATACATGTGTGAAACCTTAACTGACGACTTTGTGTACGTCAGCTAGCGGCTAATAAAGTAGTTGATTTCTTGTACTCTAAATTTCGTGTTTGTCTTCATTTCCTGGCTCCCCTAAAAATGTAATAGATCTGACACCATTGATTTATGGAACCATGAAATTTGAAACTTTATGAATTTATTCGTAACCTGGTCAAGTCGTCCAAAAATCTCGTACAATGGCCATTTTGGCGAATGATTACGTCCTTACTTTGATAGGAAAAGAGATGTATTAGGAGGTAATGTTTGTGGTATTCTTTAACGAACAAAGGCAAATCTATAACCAAGCATTTTTAGCTAGAATGTTTTACCCTAAAGGTGTCCTTGAGCTCTGGTATGGGCGTTTTAGCTATGCGAAATACCAATGTTTAGTAAAACGGGTCAATGTGTTGCTTTCTGTTCCAAACGGTAATGCAATATTGGATATTTAAAATGGCTGATTTGTGTTTAAGTAACTCGTTAATTTATTCAACTCATTAATTCTAGCTTGTAATTACTAACATTTTTGTACCTATTTATAGGTGTGTTTACCTAGAATTATTAACTGCAACAACAAATGAATGACACTTAATTTTTTTGTATGTATTTAATTTTTCATGCCAGATCGAAGGATTTTCTTTGGATGTGATTTTACCTGGAGCTGCAAGAATACTGTTGGTACTTATATATGCATCATTCAGAATCTACGGATATCAATAAAAATAGCGAACAGAACCATTTGCTCTCTCTCTCTCTCTCTCTCTCTCTCTCTCTCTCTCTCTCTCTCTCTCTCTCTCTCTCTCTCTCTCTCTCTCTAACGGAATTGCCACTATAATAACAATAGTTTTTCACAATTTGCTATCTTTTCTTTCTTCTTCTAAATCCACTATTAAAATTCTGAGATAGCTTCCATAAATATAACTGTTTTTATGGAAACTTACAACAGACTAGAAGAGCAGATCTTCCTGTTTCCCCTGAAACATAATTAGAAATAGATCAAAGGTCATTATAGAATAAGAAGGATTAAAAGTGCAACGTTTATTAACATATAGACTTAGATAAAGGGATGAGATAGAATTGGGTTTTATTTAGTCACCCTCGAAAGTCAAGACGAAAACGAAAGAAAACTGTGTTGCGAGTTCTTCTATTTTCTCCAAAATCTATAGAAAATTGCATAAATCAATCTTCATTATTGTTAACGAAAGCAAAGATTTCACGTTTGTATTCTATCTTTCAGTTTCTTTACTTATTAGATACTGATGGAGCAGGAAAGGCTTCCTCCAATCTCAGTGAACGGTTAATATAACGCAAATTATTGACGAGCTCAATCAGGTGGAAAGATTTTTTATCATAATGATGTGTTTTTGAAAATTTGAGCTATTTAACGTTTTAAGAAAACTTGTTTGTGTTTATAATTATTTTTGATAAATTTCAATGAAAATCTTTATATCATGTAGAAGATTAACTAAAAATTTACATATATAGTTATAGAAAAAGAAATCAGAATTTTAAAAAGAGGCTGATGAAGTTGCTTGGGTTCTTGGGTAACCTCTACCGTCATGTAAGCAACAAACATTAATATTATTGAATACCCTCTTAACTGAAGGGTTGACAAAACGAAAATTCTAATCGTGATTGCTCGATTCTTTCGCGTATTTGGAAAATCAACGGAGAGATGTTAAATATAGATACGATCCAGAGTATATGCCCAGTTCACTACTATGTGTAATCTATGACTGTAAGAACCATCTATTTTACCCCAAAATAAGAAGCAATGTAAAATATGTTTTAGGTATACTGTTGTATCATATAGTTACTTTATACATTGTAATTGTATAATAAAGGCTTAATGTATCAATATACCGATAAATTATATAGAAAATTCACGCATTTCAACAGTGATTTAAAAAATCGTGCTGGAATGATTACCTAATATATAACTATAATTTGAACTTTAAAATTTTGTTATATAAAATAAATTTTGATCAAAGTTTACTGAAAAAAAAATAATTTATTATAGAAAATATGTAAAGATTTATGTGATTTCTTTAATCACTTGTGAACGAATTAAATCTTGAAGGTATTTTTTAAAAATTGTCTAGTAAAATATGAAACAGAAGAATATTAATCTTTTACCTAATTCATGGATGAAAACACCTTTACAATTCCTCTTTTTACATTTGAATAAAATCAATCGTCTATATTTCTATCTAAATGATTATATGTGCTATTTTCATTTGATGTTTCATGAATGATGAAAATTTAAATATTTTGTTTCGTACAGTAAGTTTTTATATCAAAATCTGCCCCCCCCCCAAAAAAAAATATCCATTTTTCATCAGTCTAGGTCACTAATATTAGGTTGACTTCCTATGAGCTATCACACAAAATTCTCCTACCATCACCAATCCGTTGTTAGCTAGCGTGGTGATGAAAACTGTCCAAACACCAGACATGAATAAGGGCATGTCTGAGGCCTTTGACCTGCAGACGAGTAGAAACGGCTGTGTTATATATATATATATATATATATATATATATATATATATATATATATATATATATATATATATGTATGTATATATATATATATAGGTATATATATATATATATATATATATATATATATATATATATATATTTGTATATATATATATATATATATATATATATATATATATATATATAAAGACTCAGTATTATATATATATATATATATATATATATATATATACATATATATATATATATATATATATATATATATATATATATATCTGGGTCTTTAGAATTAAAGTTTAGTGAAATATTGTAAAATTAAATCAGACAATGGCTAGGTTAAGTAAAATTATAAGTAAAAACCAGACTATATACCAGTTTAGTGAGATCAGTGTTACTGTATAGACATGAGTCTTGGTATGACAATGAAACAATTTTCAATAGATTCAGGAGATTTGAGAACAAAGCCTCAGAAGGATGTTGGGAGTTAAATGGCAGGGTAGAATTAGAAATAAAATTATAAAAGAGATTACTCCAGTGCCATATGTGGATGAGATCATGATAAGGGGTAGATGGAGATGGTTTGAGCATGCTCTTTGCATCCCAAAGAGAGATTAGCTCACCAGACTTTCAACTGGACTCCACTAGGCACTAGAAGAGTTGGAAGACCTAAATCTACATTGCTGAAGACTATGAAGCGTGAAGTAGGAGACGATGAAAGGAGAAGTAGGCCTATTGATTTAAAAGTTCAAGATAGAGACGACTGTTGAAATCTAACTGAGGCATTTTGCGTCAATAGGTGTAGGAGGAGGTGATGATGAGGATATATACATATAGGTTATACACACACACACACACACTTATATATAAATCTCATCTGTTAAACGAGTGTGCCCAGTTCTTTTTGGGCGACAAAGGGCAATCTCACACCTTCTAAGGATGTTATCATATTGCCAAGGAGATATAGCACGTGTAATCTTTTTATTCTGATCAACTAAATTTGAATTTTTTTTTCCAAAAATCACCAAAAGAAATCTTGATAAGAGGCAAAAAGTCATTGCAAAAAAGTGGATATCTTCCAGGAAGCAATTTGTCTGTTCCTTCTATTGCTAGTTTGTCCACTTCTTCATTTCCTGACACACCCACAAAAGTTGAGTACCCAGCAAAGCATGTAAGTAGGAAAAGAAAATTTTGATATAATATAAAGACTCAAATTCAGGTTTTGTCACTCACATCTGCTAAAATACTTCCTTTCTCTCCTGGGAACTTTGTATCTTCGCTTCCCCCACCTTAATCATCCCACTCTGTTTCTTTCATCTTCTGGACCAAAGGAATCTCCTTTCCACCGGACGTCTAATTATTATCCCAATGCTGAGTCTCCCCCTCCCCCCTCCAACAACGCCTTCTTTTTCTTACTGATTCAGCTTTTTCTTTAATTTTACATTCAATGTTTTAATAAGACGTCAATTTTTATCCTCAAAAAAAAAAAAAAAATCTTCGTAACTTGTTATCCTTTCGTTACTCCCGAACCTTCATTTCCTCATCTCCATCTTCCTTTCCGCCTAAAAGGAACATCGTCAGCCACATCCCTCGAAAACAACATCAGACGACATTAAATAAACAGTTTGTTTCGAAGAAAGAAAATAATCTCAATAAGGATTAAAAGTTTCATTTTCGTATAGACAGGATTCTCTTTGCCACAACTTCATCAAGGACAATTTACCTTATAAATGAAACCAAAATTTTCCCTTTTATTCTGGAAGGCCAATTGTGTACTCTACAGGTAGATTCTTTAGGTCACAACGAGGGAGCAGAAGGGTGTAGGTCCTGTAGCCTCACTCCCATAAGGCGTAACACTTTGGAGGGACGCTTCTTTAACAGGAAATAGAATTTAACATAATATTATATTTGATACCTCCTTTGAGCGTCCATAACTAAGTCATATGACTATGAACTCTATATTTGGTATCAGTTAACTCCCAAAATGACCCTGATAAACACATATATAAACCGAGTCTCATATTCCCAAAGGAGCAATGTTCCAGGATATACAAAATCCGATTTATCACAAAGAAAAAATCCAGCTGACCGTAAGGAATAAATTACCGACAAAATGAAATCCTTCTCTGGGAAGGAGTTTTACAGGAATTCCTCAAAACACGACGCCATTACTTAAGATAGGGAGACAGGTACAGGTTTCACCTCCCCTCGATCATATGTTATCATCTTATAGAAGAGTTTCCCAAAGATTTTAGACCTTACTATTTGAAGCTCGTCTGGTTCAGTGTAGCCCAGAGGTTCCCATGAAGGAAAACATTGAGGTTCTGCCATCTTCTTGCTTCTTCTTTCTCTTCTTAGAGATGAGTTTTACTAATTTGATATCTAATGTTCTTGTGACAGGAATATTATTCCAATGAAAGGTCTTGTCTACGTAACCAGTGTCACTGAATCTGCAAATTGGATTTCAGGATGCATTGAGATTTTCGTTGGAAGTAAAGGACAGCAGTGAACAAAAGGTTCAGGAAACTGAAGAAATTAAATATTCCTTCAACATCTATTATGACTTGTATGAAGAAATCTTCTCAGGATAACAATAATCTGTCCTCTTGGTATCATTTTGACAAGTAGGCCTATTGCTGTGCTCTAAGAGGTATTACACAAGACATTCGGGTTGAAGTCAGAGAGAGAGAGAGAGAGAGAGAGAGAGAGAGAGAGAGAGAGAGAGAGAGAGAGTATTAAAGTCAGGAATAGTCAGGCATTTTTTCACCCTTGAAGGTTTCCTTTCAAAAAAAAAAAAAAAAAAATTGTTTTTTGTGCAGAAACGATTCCTTCACTTACTCAAGCTTCCTTTTCCTCATCAAACCTGAAGACCAACGGCACAAACTTTTCAATTCCTTCATTTCTTCATACCTTATGACGTTTCATTTACCTACGGAAAAGCGAAAACCTTTGACTGATTCCAATCTGTTTGGATCCTATTCCCATTCCCATTCCCATTCCCATTATCTCAGACTTTCCCCAGAAAAGCTTCTTTTACTCTTTGCTTCTGATATATTTCAAGATAATAATTAATTGTAATTATAAGACGTTGCTTTACAAAAGGGAACACCTAATTTAGAGCAATGCTATTTAAAGGACAATAACTTTTATCCTAGATATGAATGACACACTCTCTCTCTCTCTCTCTCTCTCTCTCTCTCTCTCTCTCTCTCTCATGAAAGCTATGCTATTTATACTAATCTTTCTGTAATGTGAACTACATAATTTCAAAATGAATAGATGCTTTTAAGGGGATTCTGAGAGTGGCACCAAGGGGACTCTCACCTGAATCACTAACCCTCTGCACATCTGCTTATCCAGGACTGATTCACCAATAGAATTCAAAGCATCAACCTGAATATGAAAGTCCCTCACATCTTAACTTCTGTCACCAAATTCCTCCTGCGACTGGCCATGATAAAAATTATCTTGGAATGAAATATATATATATATATATATATATATAAATATATATATATATATATATATAAATATAAATATATAAATATATATATATATATATATATATATTTATATATATATAAATATATATATATATATATATGTGTGTGTGTGTGTGTGTGTGTATGTATGTGGTGTGTGCGTTTGTGATGCTCTTATAGTGACCAGTTTCCAATTCAAGAGTTGATTAGACACCAGAAAATAGTCGGAATTAAGTCTTTAATATCAATAAAAATGCGTCGAAATCTAAAGTCTTCAAAAATCATGCATGATTGGGTACTAAAAGCATTTTAGGTCTCTTGATAGGAAATCAACATTTAATGGAATTATGAAATTTGTTTTATAGATAAAAGTTTGAATGATTAATTAGAATAATCAATGTTGATATATTAAAGCTTATTTGTATCTTTTCTATAAATCATGATAATGTTAGAAACTTTGTATTCATGCATGAATATTTAATGTTGATTTATTATAGCCTATTTTTATTCAAACTATATTTTTAGTTTGATATCTTTTCTATAAAGCGTAAATCGAATAAAAGATGATAGACAAATTATATAATGCTAAATTGCCGTATGTATAAGAATATCTGTTTAGAAAGACAAGTCAGATATTGTCAGACAATAACTTTTATTTGAATGAATTTTTCTGTAGGTGAGTAGTAAAGGTATATCATAACATTTATTCATGAGTTTTATTCATTAATAAGCAATAGAGAGAGAAATGATTTTAGAAGTAATTATGAAGGAATAGAAAAAATCGCAGAGAGACGAGAGTGAACGAGAAGTAGGTGGGTGTTGTTGTCAGAATTTCGCTGTTACGTGATTGAGGATTTTAAATTATTTGTTTTTAGAGGGTTTTTCCATTAAATAAGAGTTAATCCAAGAAATAAGATTAAATATTAATCTTCACTCTCATTAGATATTTTGAAGGCTTCACAATGTCTATTCCAAAGGTACATACATAATTGATTTACACTGATGTTACTTCCTTTCCAATAAAGAAATAGTATATGTCACAGGAATAAATAATGTGATATGATATTTTAGCAGAACTTTTGTTCCATTTTAATGATTAAGAATTTAGATATTAATCTAATCAGAAGAGACTGAAGTTATAGGAGAAGCTACACGAGTTTATACTGAAACAACATAAAATAATGTAATAGTTGTAGACGTCGTCTCCATAACGAACTTTGAAATAATTGGTCTTAATTGCAGGTGTTATGAACATTGAAAGTTCAATCACTTTTCTTATTTGATGTGATAAAGAGATTCCAAAGGTGTCAGCTTGTGTTGTATTTGATCTTGCAATATCCAGGTGCGCGCTCTCTCTCTCTCTCCTCTCTCTCTCTCTCTCTCTCTCTCTCTCTCTGTAGAAAACCCATATCCCCAACAATATAGGGATTTCTTTTTTATTGCTGACAAAACTAATCCATTTTCTCATCTTTTCCATGGTAGGCTCGATTGAAACACAAAATAGATAGCCACTCTCGATTTTACTATGAAACATGAACTGGCCCTGAGAGAGAGAGAGAGAGAGAGAGAGAGCGAGAGAGAGAGAGAGAGAGAGAGAGAGAGAGAGAGAGAGGAAGAAAATTTTACTTTTTCCTTAACATTTTCCCCTTTCCTTAAGAGTGAAGATTTTAAATTCCGTTATTTTCTTGTGGTTTCTTAGAAATTACCTTTCCCTTCTTGTCATCTCCTATCCACTAGATAATGATTCCCGCAATGGAATAAATAGAATGATATTGATTCATTTACGAAACTAAATATCCTAACTCATGAGGCAAAGTGATAGATATATTTTATTGAGCAGTAATAAGTCTTTTTTTATATATACCATGAAGCTTCCTGAAACGTGTAACAGAGCATTGATTGTAGGCATTAAATGCTTGTAGATTCAAAGGAATATTAATTTAGTTAGTAAGAAATAAAAAGTTCTTTTGAAAGTCCTGTAAAAGGTAGTTAATCTACTATGTTAGTACTATGCAAAGAAAATTTTATTCAATTAATCAGGTAGCATCACACAAATTATACAATTTAGTCCTCTCTCTCTCTCTCTCTCTCTCTCTCTCTCTCTCTCTCTCCCTTCACTGGCTATCGAATTTTTCCCAATTGCTTAATCCTTTCCCAAACCTCTGTATTGGAATTTGAACTTCCTTTGAATGAGACGACTCAGCTTTAGAATGTAATACGTGAGAGGATCAACTTCATTAAAGTTACTAGATTATTTCTCTGATCAGAATAATATTTGCGAATGGCAATAGTCATTAGCATAACGAAATCATTAACATTCGTTAAGAAAATAATTACCGGAAAGTTTTAAGCTTTGGATATTTCTATAGGACTCACACGGCAGTTCTTCTTCGATAATTGGTCAAACATAATGGTTGATTGATAGATTATAGGTTGGTTTCGCATCTTTATCTTATCTATTTATTAAGAGAGAGAGAGAGAGAGAGAGAGAGAGAGAGAGAGAGAGAAAGATTCATTACTAAATGAAGGGCATAATCCCTCATTTACGAAGCAGTTCTGTTTCTAATTATCATAACGTCAAAGAAAGCTGGATGCAGAATGTATTCTTCTGCTAAGATTAATTCCCAGCAGCACTTCAAGAATGAATAATAATTACAAATACCACTGAAATTCATGAATGATGAATCATAATGAAGAATAAGTAGTATAGAATCCATCTTCCTTCATCCTGGAATCGAACTCAGTCGCTCTCAATGGAGGATTGAGTGTTGCTGCCACTAGACCCTCGGGTTTTGCATTAGAGATATTTATGGACAACTGAATCTTCTTCTTCTCCTTCTCTTGTTGGACCAAACTGAGAGACTCACTCTGTGACTGTTTCTTTATTCTCCTTGAAATTTCTTTAATTCCTTTCCTCACTGGGCTTATAGCATCGTGCTTTTCCAACAAGGGTTGTAGCTTGGCTAATAATAATAATAACAATAGTAATAATAATAATAAAAATAATAATAATAATAATAATAATAATAATAATAATACATAGCTTCTCTTGCAGTGCTCATCAAAATGGTTCAATTAACGACATTAAACTGCTTCCTGACACATCAGGTCAAACACATTCCAAATGACACGAATGATATTTTGTAGAATTTCAGCGGCTTTGTATCGGATAAAAGGTTAATGGTATAATTGTGTGATATCATAATTGTACCTGAAGTTATAATCCAATTATTATATCGGTGAATAACAATAATATGATTTAATACAATCGAAATATTGATAGCGATCATTAGCATCTATTGTTATCATACTTGAGAGGTGGAAGATTTGAATTTGAAAATACTTCTGTTTAGGGAGATAGGATAATATATACATTACTAGAATCGTTATTTTCATTTCAATTGTAATCTAAATCTGTTGCTTGAAAATATTAATATGAATAAGATTAAACAAAAAAGGTATAAAATAAGATTTGTGTGAAACAGCTAAAACGGTTTCCAAGTCTCCTAAATTATTAAAATAGAAAATGTATAATTGAAGAGAGTGAACCACAGTACACCCAGAGACAACCCCCCACCCCCCCCCCCCCCCCTCCTGCCCCATCAACCCTCCGGTGAAAAGCAAAAAGGGGATCAAACACTAACATTCTCTCTCTCTCTCTCTCTCTCTCTCTCTCTCTCTCTCTCCCCGTACTGTGCATATTTACTCCATAGTGTCTCCTATAATATAATGAGAGACTTCGGAAGCAAATAAAACTTTATGGTCACGAAACCAAGAATCAACAACTGCTTCTCTCAAGGATGATGTCTTCAATTTTAGAATCACACCCACCCTTCACCCCTCACACCCACATCCCTGGGACAACCCTCCCCCTCCTGCCATGCCTGTCCCTTACCACATCCACATTGTTCCCATAAGTCTCTTATAACCACTTTATTGTGTTGGTCACCTCAAATCTTGTATTTTACTTCATACAGCTGACTTTGTACAGAGCAAATCTTCTCCTTGCCAATGCTACTAACAGCAGAAGAGTCTTTGTCAGTTATTTGGAATACTAGAAGATCACTTTCTCTGTCAGCTGTCTGGAATACTGGAAGATTACTTTCTTGGTCAGTTATCTCGAATACTGGAAGATTCTTTCCTTTTTCTGTTGTCTGGTAACTGGAATTTTTTTTTGTCTAGTCTGGAATACTGGAAGATTACTTCCTTTGTTAGTTGTCTGGATTACTGGAAGATTACTTCCTTTGTTAGTTGTCTGGAATACTGGAAGATTCTTTCTTTGTCTGTTACCTGGAATACTGGAAGATTATTTCCTTTGTCAGTTTTCTGGAATACTGGAAGATTACTTTCATTATCAGTCGTCCGGAATACTGGAAGATTACTTCCTTTGTCTCTTGTCTGGAATACTGGAAGATTACTTTCTTTGTCTGTTGTCTGAAATACTGGAAGATTACTTCCTTTCTAGTCAGGTCTGTTGAGTTGCATTTGCTCAGGCTTGTTGGAAGTTCTTGTCAGGATGACATTTTGTCCTTTAAAAATATCGAGAAATCCTCCAAATTATATAATCAGTAAATACTACAATGGACGTGATTTGAGGTCAATACATTTTTGTGTATATTCTTTTTTTTTTTTTTTTTTTTACATTTCCTCCTTTTTTCAAAAATTGTATAATTTTAGGAAATGGATCAAGCCAGTAAATCCTTAGAATGAAAGGAATTGGTATCCAATATACTATTAAGTCATGCAATCCTTTGCATGTAAATCACAAATAAGATGTTATGAAATACTTTACTGGGTCCTACTTCAACAGATTGCTTTCACTGATAACGAGTTGATAATAAACATAAATAATGGCAGATATTACCATATTGGGAAAGTGTGAAATTATTCTTTTTAAATTATAGGAATTTTGAGATAAAATCTCTCTCTCTCTCTCTCTCTCTCTCTCTCTCTCTCTCTCTCTCTCTCCTGTTTGTAATAAACATATCTTTCTGAGAAATTTCATAAGGTTCTCCATTTTCTTTAGTCCCACCACAGATAACGTAATACCACTGATACAACGCTATCCGAAAAAGGTCTTATATTGATATTATTTACTCCATGTTATCGAAAAAAGCATCTCACAGCAAACCAAGGCAACTATTTGCAAAGGCTTTAATCTCCTTCAAACTTCTACCATTACATCATGGGCTATTAATGATCAGTTCCAATAAACATGTAATAAATAGGAATTTCATGAATTACGAAAGACAAGTGTCATAATAAAAGTTTCAGGTGAAAAATTCACTATCACAAAACCAAGGATTTTGATGCTATGGAAGAGTAATAATAATTTTTACAGATGTAAAGTTTTAGACTGTAGTGAATGAATGGGGCCTCGAGCAGGCGGCAGTCAGACATTAAGCAGTCTCTCTCTCTCTCTCTCTCTCTCTCTCTCTCTCTCTCTCTCTTTGCTTGCGTGTAAGCGTTACAGACATGACCACATCAATACAACCTTGACAATTGTTGCTGTCTGGCGGACATTTTTAGTATCGTGACGTTACTCTGCGTCTTTGCGTGCGTTTTTTTTCACACCTATACGAATAGATTGTATCTTATACCGATGATACACTTCTCTGTCCGACAAATTAAGATGGGAATCAGCAGCTAAAGACTAGACAGGAGAACAATACTCCAAACAAGGTAGAATAAAAGAAATAAAACATGTCTTCAGAATAGATTGATCATTGAAAATCTTACAAACAAGTCTGCCTTCCGATGTCTTTCTTTCAGCAAATGGAAAAAGACATCACATTTTAGTACAGCATTGATGAGATGTACAAGATGGAATTCCTACTTGATATGGGCGAAAGCAAATCGTTTGCTCTAGCCAACCTAAACCATTGATTGAACCGAGCCCAACACCCTACATATGTCTACCAAAAAATGGCACCTCATTAAAGACTTACTTTTTCCTAATGAGGCAAATAAGTTATTCCAAAGGTGTCCGTTCTCTTTCGGTGTCTCAAAGGTTCTGTTGATGCTCACGTCCATTCAACTGCAGAGTTTATAACAATGTG
>NC_090749.1:29424555-29445564 GCF_036898095.1 Palaemon carinicauda | reverse complement strand
AACTATCACAGAGTAATATTTCATTTATATGTTTATTTGTCGGAAAATATGCCTTGATGGTTTGCCCAGCACGTGGCTGAAATTTTTTTTTTCTGAAATGCCGTATATTAGAATGGCCATTTTTCCACGAGTGCCCCTTTTTATTTGTTTTGCATTTTTTTGCTTAGTCATGTTACCGTAAGGAATTGGCAAGTAGTGTAAGGAAATGGCAAGTAGTGTCGCAAAACTTATATTTTTATAGTGTTGGAAAGTGTTTCTAGATGATCTGGCTACCCATGCCTATCTTTTTTTTAGCCAGATATGGCGTATATATAGGTATGTGTTCGATTTTCCGGTGATTGCCATTTTTTCGTTTTTTCCCAATTCTTTCAAAATTACTACGTACAAAGGAACTATCACAGAGTAATGATTCCTCTAGATGTTTATTTGTCGGAAAATTTTGTTTACTTTTTTTTTGATTGAATATCATCAAATTTTTTTAGCTAAAATATTGTTTTACATTTTTTTTTTCGATTTTATTTCCCTTCAAAAAAAAATTTTTGGGTCAGAATTTTAATTTTATAGTCGTAAAATAATCGACAATTATCCAGCAACCCACCATACAATTTTTATGCATATCCAATAATAATTAGATTAGTAAATAACACCTTGAAATTGACATACCCTTCCTACATTTCAAGTGGCAGATTAGGGAGTCTGAGTCAGTGTGGTTGGCGGCCATTTTGTGGACATATCCGAAGCGTAAGCTGCCCTATCTATATATATTCTTGTTCCCTATAGAATTTGTGATATTTTGGTATATTTTTACCTGCATAAATATCATATTATATATTAAATATATGTATTTTTTTACGAAATTTCCAAGTACTCAAAAAATTACCTTTAGATATGGCCCCTGATATAAATGTAATTTAAAAAATAATGAAGATTTTTTTACATATTTCTATTTTAGGATAACATATGTTTATTCCCTAAAAAAATTAGCCACTTCCTATTTCATTTGGGTACCCAAAAAAATTCATGAAATTTGGACAATTTTTTTTGGCCAAAAAAAGTTACCCTTTTTTTCTCATTTCAGATCTTCACCTCCATGGGTCTGACTTCATCCAAAATACATCAAGATGTGTCCTAAACATTCAAGAATCAATTCCTAAAAGGATTTGTGTATATATGTATAAACTTTTTTTTTATGAATTTTTGTCAGGTCTTTTTTTTTTCTACTTAATTTTTTAAAATATTATAATAAATAGTTTTTCTGCAGATGAGTAGTATTTATCTTTACAGTTGTTTTAAGCATTCATTGAAGTTTTTTTGGCAAAAGAAAAAAGGAGGTTACTGCAAAAACTGATTTTTTCAAGAATTTTTTTTGGCGTCGGGGGTCGTTCGCGTCCGAGTATACCCTTGAAGGGGTGTCCGAGGACCGTACCTATCCAGGGTTAAGGTACCAGAATTCTAACTCCTGGAGCGAGTATCCCTCGTGAAAGGGATATCGCGACATATCAGAGGACGTATTCTAGACACGTCACATGGCAATCTACATCCTGGACAGAGATTTCGTCTCGTAGGAGGTGATTGACGAGATACGAATTCGGGAAAGAAAACGGGGAGCCGCTCCCAAGGCTTCCCTATCCCCCGATTCGTATGCGTGCCTGGCGCCAATCCTGGCGCCATCTGTATTCCTTGTAGCGTACACGAGGTGCTACAGATACTGTATGTAGGGAGGGGTCCTACAGCCCTTTCTTAGAAAGGCAAGGGCGGGTCCATCAGGACGACATGGCCATCTCACCCAAAAATAGATTTTTCGCTTCGCTCAAAATCCGTTTTTTGGGCTCAAGCCATGTCGTCCTGATGGAAGTGTACCAGAGCATTACTGTATATGTGGATTCTCAGAACGTGCCGTACTCCCCAGGAGGTAATTTTTTCCCGGTCGACTAGACCTAGAGACCTAAGATGTTACCGTTATACATCTTTTCAACTAACTATAAAACTATGTTAGAGCTTCCTGCCCCCTACAGGGAAGAGTCCTACTAGACTCTGGAAAGTCTCGAAGAGTACATATATCTATGTATGAATACCAGGCAAGCTATTATAGTGGTCTCGCCCTATATTAAGTAAAGCATAGTTTATATAGAACCACTGCGTCAATATATATTGACCAGTAATCCGCATAATACTTGTATTGGACAAAGGTTTATATCCGCATAGGAAGAAACTAATAAAACTGCCCTCGTCCCTTTATGGGACGGAGTCCTCCCATTAGGGGACTACATAAACCAATGCAACATAGCTTGCATAACATAACAATTCTATCAGAATTATCCCAGATAAGATACATAGAATTAAATGCTCAATTATACCAATAAATTGACACAGGTGAAAGAGACGCAAGGTTCTCAAGAACAAGTTTATTGACAGATAATAAACAGACAGGTTAACAACAAATATATATATATATATATATATATATATATATATAAAAGAGGATAACCCAAAACTTTAAGCATAAGTATGATAGTAAACAGAACTTGTTTATCTGAAAGAAAAACCAATAAACACCACTTTAATAAGATACCGAGGTATCAAGTCATAAAAGTCTGTATTACAAATCAATCACATTAGCGTTAGAAAAGCTCGGCACACATGTCTGAACTTATGCTAGGTTCACCTTTGAAAGAAGGAACAGTCTATATGGGCACTTGGTGCCCTCATTTAGTTTGTAGTACAGTATGTACCTACACACTCACCCTGGACTTAATCGTCCCCAATTAAGACCACTGTTCCTCGCAGAGTTAAACAGTAGGGTTAACTGCACGACCCACTGCTACCACAGATCTCTTAAGTTCCTCTACTTGCTTCGCATAGTGGCGAAAGAACACCCTGGAAGACTTCCAGCCCGTGTATGAACGGAGATGTTCAAAATCCATACAATTAAAGAAATTTAGGGATGAGGCAACTTTCCTCGGATCGTGACCTGCGGTGTACTGTCAGGATCCGCTCTGCGAATAAAATATGGGATTTTCGCTCTGAGTTGATTCAGAGATAAATTTGAGCCTGATGTTTCTCCCTGAATAGTTGACCACCCTTGAAGTCTGAAGTTCTACGAAGATAGACCTTTAGGCATTCTACTGGACATAGAGATGCATCTTCTTTCAGAGGGCAGATTCTCCAGGGACCCCACCTGTTGGTGGGTAACTCATTCTTGGCGAGAAACGTAGGATCCGGAAACAGGTTCAGATCCCCCCCATCCAGGAACTGAACACGACCTGCCTCTCTCGAGAGGGCTACGATCTCACTAACCCTGGCCCCGGACGCGAGTGCAAATAGGAAAATAACTTTTTGCGTCAAATCCTTTAACGCACATTCTTCATTGCTCAACAGGGAGGCGAAATGAAGAACTTTGTCTAAAGACCATGAGATGGGCTTTGGAGGTGCTGAAGGTCTGAGCCTAGCGCAGGCTTTCGGAACTTTATTAAAGATCTCGTTACCTAGGTCGATCTGGAAGGCAAATAAAATGGGTCTTATCAAAGCAGATTTACACACTGAAATCGTGTTAGCTGCCAACCCTTGGCCATGGAGGTGGATGAAGAAAGATAAGCAGAAGTCTGTTGAGATCTCCTGCGGATTCTTTGCCTTTACAAAGGCCACCCATTTTCTCCAAGATGACTCATATTGCCTTCTAGTCGATTTGCACTTATATTCCTCTAGGAAGTCTATGCTGGCTTTCGAAATCCCGAAACGCTTTCTCACCGCAAGGGCGAGAAAATCATGAGCTGCAGGGTCCGGGTTTTCTGTAATGAAGCGCAGACAGTCGACTTCTGGACTCGCTGGGTCAGAACTGGATGTGGTAGCGGCACGAACTTCATCTGTAGTTCCAACGCCAAGGGGAACCACATACTGTTCGGCCACTTGTGGGCCACTATTGCCGCTACCCCCTTGAAGGATCTCAGTTTGTTGAGGACCCTCAACAGAAGGTTGTGAGGAGGGAACAGACCATCTGTTCCAGTTGAGGGACATTGCGTCCACTGCTTCCGCTAAGGGGTCCTCGTACGGGACACGTACAGGGGCAACTTCTTGTTGTCTTTCGTCGCAAAGAGGTCTATCTGCAGTGCTGGACTTGATTCAGAATGAAGGAGAATGATCCTGCGTCTAAGGACCATTCCGACTCTATCGGTTGTGAACCTGGATAGAGCGTCCGCTGTCACATTTCGGACTCCTTGAAGGTGAACTGCCGACAGGTACCACTTCTTCTTTTCCGCCAATCGGGAAAATGGCTAACATCACTTGGTTGAGAGGTGGTGACCTCGACCCTTGTCGATTCAAGCATCTCACAACCACCTCGCTGTCCATCACCAATCTTATGTGGATCGAGTGACGCGGGGAGACTTTCTTTAAGGTAAGGAGCACTGCCATAGCTTCTAGAAAGTTTATATGAAAGGTCCTGAATAGCTTGGACCAAGTCCCCTGGACTTTTTTCCGATGAGAGTGACCTCCCCATCCCTCCTTTGAGGCGTCTGAGTGAATCGTCATTGACGGGGGAGGTGGCTGAAGAAGAACCGACTTCTTTAGATGTCTGGCTTGGGACCAAGGTCTGAGAAGAGTACGTAGCCGAGGCGGGGCACTGGTCTTCTCAGGTCTCTTCGCGCGTTTGATGCATACCTTCTCCAAACTCCGGTTGCATCCTTTAGCTGTGCTCTTAGCACTGGGTCTGTCACTGAAGCAAACTGGAGAGAGCCTAGTACCCTCTCCTGTTCGCGTCTTGATATCCTTTCGGAATCTAGAAGTCTCTTGACAGAGCCCGCTATCCCCTTCCTTTTCTTTGTCGGGATGGAGTAACTGTGTGACAAAAGGTCCCAGTGGATTCCCAGCCACTGGAACTTTTGGGATGGAGAAAGTCGAGACTTTTTTCTGTTGATCTTGAAGCCTAGGTACTCTAGGAACTGGATCACCTGACTGGAAGCTTGCAAGCATTCGGTCTCGGATGCTGCCCACACAGCCAGTCGTCCAGGTAGGCTACTACCTGAATTCCCTTTAGGCGTAATTGTTTGAGAGCTGCGCTCGCAAGCTTCGTGAAAATCCTTGGGGCTATGTTTAGCCCGAATGGCATGGCTCTGAAGGCGTACAGTCTCCGTTGTAGCCTGAACCCTAGGTAGGGGGGAGAGTCGACGGCTGATTGGAATGTGCCAATAGGCGTCTGACAAGTCTATAGAGACTGAGTATGCCCTCTTGGGCAGTAAGGTCCTTATGTGTTGCAGTGTTAGCATCTTGAATTTGCAATTCACTATGAACTTGTTGAGTGGCGACAAGTCCAGAATGACTCTGAGCTTTTCCGAGTCTTTCTTGGGAACACAAAACAGCCTCCCTTGGAATTTGATGGACTTCACCTTTCGGATCACCTTTTTCTCCAACAGTTCTTGAACGTACTCCTCCAAAACGGGGGTGGAGTGTTGGAAAAACCGAAGGCACGGGGGTGGAGTGCTGTACCAGCTCCAGCCCAGTCCATTCTTGAGTAGGCTTTGGGCCCAGGGATCGAAGGTCCAGCGATCCCAAAATTTCATCAGTCTCCCTCCTAACGGTATCGTTTCACTTGGACTGCCGTCCTGAGGTCTTGCCTCCCTGACCACGACCACCTCTGAATCCCCTTCCCCTTGAGGGCGCCTAGACGAGCCTCTGGCTGCTCCTCTAGGTTTTGCACGAAAGGAAGAAGACTGTCCTTCGAACGTTGGGGTGAATGTGGTTGACTGACCTGGCACAGCCTGGGGTACCCACTGAAAAGTAGTCGGGGGTTTGTGCCACCATCTGGGGCACTGGAGGCAATGGCAATTGCAGTTGCTGTTGCTGTCTATAAGGCTTGGCTGGCCGAGACGGTAGCCTAGTCCTCATATTCTTCCTCGTTGGTTGAGGACCCTCATCCAGGGAAGATTTTCTTTTGATAGCCAGGCCCCACTTCTGGAGAAGGTTTCTATTCTCCACGGCGGCCTTATCAACAACCTCTTTGACCACATCGGTAGGGAAAAGGTCTTTTCCCCAAATGTTGGAGGAGATTAACTTCCTTGGCTCGTGTCTCACCGAAGCCCCGGTGAACACGAACTCCCTGCAAGCTCTCCTTGCCTTGACGAAGCCATAAAGGTCCTTCGTCACTGTGGCTAGGTGAGACTTAGCCACTACCATGAACATTTCATGGACCTTGGGGTCACTTGCCATCGTCTCAAGAGTAGTCTGATGAGACATTGAGGCAGCCAGTCTTTCTTTTGTCTCGAACTCTCTTCGTAAAAGAGAGTCGGACAGCTTGGGGAGGTCCTCGCCGAATTGCCGTCCGGCAATATCAGCCTCCAACTTTCCCACTGAGAATGTCAGATGGACATTCTTCCAGTCTTTGTGGTCCATAGGCAGGGCCAGCGACAAGGGTTTACACTCCTCAGGGTGGGGCAAGGCTTGCCGGCCTCGACTGCCTTTAGGACAGCCGCAAACCCTTTCTGTAAAAAGGGGAAGGCTCTATCAGGAGAGGACACAAAAGAAGGGAGCTTCTTGCTCAATGCAGCTACCTTCGAGTTAGAGAAGCCCCTCTTTTTCATCGAGGATGAAAGTAGGGCTTGAGCCTTAGCGTGGTCCATAATAATGGACCTCCTTCGGCTCTGTCTCCTCCCTTGAAGCTGGTTCTTTTCTCAGCCGGACATAGCAGTCCGGATATGATGCCTTGCTGGGCCAGAATTCTACCTCCTCTAGGGGAACTGAACCCAGCTTATCCGAGATGACGATCTTTCCAGTCGTCATCGGCATGTGCTCAGCATACCTCCATGGGTTAGCATCTGAGCATATGGGAAGGTCTTTCACATTGAGCCTTTTCCGGGGGCCCATGTGATTCTGCCAGGGACTGCATACGCAGTTCCATTGCAGCCGCCTTCTCCTGATTCTCCTTCTGCATTTGTTGGATCATTCCAACAATCGAAGAGAGGGCCTGTCCCAGTTCTACTGGGAGACCAGCCGATGTTGAGGGGATAGGCTCCGGCATCTGAACCGGAGTAGCCGACACCTCGTCGACCTCATCCTCTACGACATCCGGGGTTTGAACTTCATCCTGACCTTCTGCCAGGAGGTCTTCTTCCAAACGTTCGTCCAGGTCAGACATCCTGTCATCCAACTGGATGTCTTGCATCGCGACTGCGACTTCCACGTCCACCTGGACTTGATCTTGAGGGATCTCCTCTTGAGGCTGGGGAATCACTGCATCAGCTGATGCCTGGGAAAAAAGATACGCCCTCATCTTCTCACTTGGAAGATAAGGGCCAGAGGTGTTCTTCTTGAAGCCCCTTACCCAAGTACGAAGCTTTTCCCTTGCTATATCCCTTGATTCCGCCGTTCTAGGGGAATCAAAAGCCTCAGTAATCAGGTTAGTGCATACAGTACATACCTGAGGGTCCCAATACTGGAGATCATCCTTGGAGACAGCGCATGCTGCGTGTCTCCTACAACACTCATGTCCGCAGAGGTTCTTGCTGCGGACATTGCAGAAAACATTTCCGCACTTCGGAGGGTCCTCCTGTAAAGAGAAGAAATTTCCATGAGTATCAAGTGAACTATGTATCACTGGATATGCATAGTATAGCATAAAATTCATAAAGGAAAGACACACACTTGTGTTTCCCTCACAACCCATTGTTGCAGCCTTCCAGATAATAAAATCAAAATGGTTTATCTCTTCTAGAGTAACCAATGCAAGGTTTCCAGAGGAAACAGGTGGAGCTCACACCTAAGCAATGATTTTAAAATCCTGGATAATAGACAGGGAAGAACTCAGCTTCCTATCTGAGGGCAACAGCAAAGGGATGTGCAAGAAAACACAATAGTGTTAGAAGATACAGTGCTGTACCAAAACCTTTACTATAGTTTTCTTCTTACTGTATATGCTATACAGAAGAATACTAGTACAGTATAGGGGGATGTGTGCCGGCCTGCCTTTGCCGGCCGGGCACACACCACAACTAGCTTTAAAGTATACTACTTAACAGCTATAGGGCGGCAGCACTCTGGTTCAAATGCCTGTGCCGGTCGGCAGCAACTGCCGGCCGGTAACAGCCAGTGTTGGCCGGCAATGGCTGGCGGCCAGCAACTACACAAGGTAGTACCCAGCTGCCGGCCACACTCTTGGTGACCGGCAGACAAGGACTGACATAAGCCGGCCGGCAAAGGTACAAGACCGATGCCAGCCGGCAGCAAAAGAACCAGAGGACTACACCTGCCCGGCTGCCGGCCTCATAGGCCGGCCTCATAGGCCGGCAGCCGGGACAGGTACAGCACTAGAAGAAAAATAGAATGGATGCCGGGATAAGAGTGTACACAACCTCCAAGCCCAGCAACCGAAAGAGTGCATATAAGGAAGGGGAGAAACTAATTCAGGCTTCCTTGACCAATGCCGTCCGGCTCTGCCGGCAGGCATGGATGAGGGACCAAGAGAGGTCCGGGCAGCACTCGAAAACATAAGACCCTTGCCGGCCAGCAGCTCTGCCGGCCGGCAAGGGGCTGAGTCAATTTCACATCCCAACCTATACTAGGTCCAGAAGTAGAACGACGTACAGTACAGTAAGACCCCTGCCGGCCAGCTCTGCCGGCCGGCAAGGGGCTAAGTCAATTCCACATCCTAACCTATACTAGGTCTAGATGTAGAACGACGTACAGTACAGTAATGGCTAGGCCATTACGGAGATAGAGGGGGAAGGGACAAGAGAGTCCTGCCAACCTTGCTTTAGTGACAGATCACCCGCAGCCCAAGAAACTTATCTTAGCCTAAGGGAGATCTAAGGGGAAAGGCCAGCAATACTTGCCAGCTTCCAGAGCACCAAAGCAAGGAAGGCGTTGCTACTCCCAAAGGAAGAACTTATCCTCCCCCGAGAACAGCAACAGGACTAGTCTGGTAGATCACAAAAGAAGGAATCATAACTACAGAAACCTTCGGTAGTGACCTAAGGGAGCTAAGCTCCCTTTGTATGTGTTAGGTCAGCGAGGGGGACTCAGCCCCAAGCCAGACAATACAGACTCAGACTAAAAACCCTGTTGTTCTGTCCCTCTTGAACCATAACTACAGGAACAGGAAGGTACAGTAACACCCTAGTATAGTTTTATCGAAAATAAATTCGGAAAAAAAACCACTTAGGGATAAGCCCAAGGCTTAAACAGATGGGAAAGGGATTGCATACCTTCTCCGAAGAAAAGAAAGCAACCGAGGAGTATGATAAAGTATACTAAGGCTCCATAAGCAACTAGCCTAGGCACCAAGAGAATCGATTACCTAATTCACCGAAACTCACACGTATACAATCTTGGAAATATTCCACACAGTCTAAAATGTATAAAATATAGCCTAAAGCTTCAATAAAATTTTAATTACACTCGGAAAAACCAAAATCATGCATGAAGTACTAGGCTACATGGCCTAGCGTAGGCCAGAATGGCGAATACTTCGCCAAATAATACTAAGCACGAAAGGAAATCCTATGTAATGCTAAATAGCTAAAATTTATTAAAGCAAAACAACCAGGAATGTCGCTCTGACTAACTAATTTATACCTAGCGAGCGACAGTGTCCAGGACACCTCTGGTAGGCTACGGCTCTTGTATCAAAGATTAATCCTATTAACCCCTTTACCCCCAAAGGACGTACTGGTACGTTTCACAAAACCCATCCCTTTACCCCCATGGACGTACTGGTACGTCCTTGCAAAAAAATGCTATAAAATTTTTTTTTTTTCATATTTTTCATAATTTTTTGAAAAAATTCAGGCATTTTCCAAGAGAATGAGACCAACCTGACCTCTCTTTGACAAAATTAAGGCTGGTTAGAGCAATTTAAAAAATATATACAGCAAAATGTGCTGGGAAAAAAATAACCCCCTGGGGGGTTAAGGGTTGGAAATTTCCAAAGAGCCTGGGGGTAAAAGGGTTAATCACTCAAAATTTAACCAAGAGCCTACATTTATACATAACAGACACTATACTCAACTTATCAGAGGCCAGCGAAGACGGAGAAGCCATGAAAAGCCGAATAAATCCAAGATTTGCGAGGAAAAACAGGAAAAAACACCGAGTTGTTAAGCTACGCAAAAAGGAATACAGATGGCGCCAGGATTGGCGCCAGGCACGCATACGAATCGGGGGATAGGGAAGCCTTGGGAGCGGCTTCCCTTTTTCTTTCCCGAATTCGTATCTCGTCAATCACCTCCTACGAGACGAAATCTCTGTCTAGGATGTAGATTGCCATGTGACGTGTCTAGAATACGTCCTCTGATATGTCGCGATATCCCTTTCACGAGGGATACTCGCTCCAGGAGTTAGAATTCTGGTACCTTAAGGTAAATTCTCTGGAATATCGCCGTAGTTGTAATATACCCTAGGAAGCTACCCTATAGGAACTTCCATCAGGACGACATGGCTTGAGCTCAAAAATATATATATAATATATATATATATCTAATATATATATATATATATATATAGTAAAGACTCAGTATTGGATATATATATATATATATATACATATATATATATATATATATATTATATATTTTATGTATATATATACATATATATATATATATATATATATATGCATATTATATATATATATATATATAAATAACTGGGCCTTTAGAATTAAAGTTTAGTGAAAGATTGTAAAATCAAATCAGACAATGGCTAGGTTAAGTAAAATTACATGTAAAAACCAGACTATATACCAGTTTAGTGAGATCAGTGTTACTGTATAGACATGAGTCTTGGTATGACAATGAAACAATTTTCAATAGATTTAGGAGATTTGAGAACAAAGCCTCAGAAGGATGTTGGGAGGTAAATGGCAGGGTAGAATTAGAAATAAATTATAAGAGAGATTACCCCAGTGCCATATGTGGATGAGATCATGATGAGGGGTAGATGGAGATGGTTTGAGCATGCTCTTCGCATCCCAAAGAGAGACCAGCTCACCAGACTTTAAACTGGACTCCACTAGGCACTAGAAGAGTTGGAAGACCTAAACCTACATGGCTGAAGACTATGAAGCGTGAAGCAGGAGACGATGAAAGGAGAAGTAGAACTATTGATTTAAAAGTTCAAGATAGAGACGACTGTTGAAATCTAACTGGGGCATTTTGCGTCAATATGTGTAGGAGGAGGTGATGATGAGGATATATATATATAGGTTATATACACACACACACACACACACACACACACACACACTTATATATAAATCTCATCTGTTAAACGAGTGTGCCCAGTTCTTTTAGGGCAACAAAGGGCAATCTCACACCTTCTAAGGATGTTATCATATTGCCAAGGAGATATAGCACGTGTGATCTTCTTTTTATTCTGATCAACTAAATTTGAATTTTTTTTTCCAAATATCACCAAAAGAAATCTTGATAAGAGGCAAAAAGTCATTGCACAAAAGTGGATATCTTCCAGGAAGCAATTTGTCTGTTCCTTCTTTTGCTAGTTTGTCCACTTCTTCATTTCATGACACACCCACATAAGTTGAGTACCCAGCAAAGCATGTATTAGGAAAAGAAAATGATTTGATATAATATAAAGACTCAAATTCAGGTTTTTGTCACTCACATCTGCTAAAATACTTCCTTTCTCTCCTGGGAACTTTGTATCTTCGCTTCCCCCACCTTAATCATCCCACTCTGTTTCTTTCATCTTCTGGACCAAAGGAATCTCCTTTTCACCGGACGTCTAATTATTATCCCAATGCTGAGTCTCCCCCTCCCCCCCCCCCCAACAACGCCTTCTTTTTCTTACTGATTCAGCTTTGTCTTTAATTTTACATTCAATGTTTTAATAGGACGTCAATTTTTATCCTAAAAAAAAAAGAAGAAAAAAAATCTTCGTAACTTGCTATCCTTTCGTTACTCCCGAACCTTCATTTCCTCATCTCCATCTTCCTTTCTACCTAAAAGGAACATCGTCAGCCACATCCCTCGAAAACAACATCAGACGACATTAAATAAACATATTGTTTCGAAGAAAGAAAATAATCTCAATAAGGATTGAAAATTTCATTTTCGTATAGACAGGATTCTCTTTGCCACAACTTCATCAAGGACAATTTACCTCATAAATGAAACCAAAATTTTCCCTTTTATTCTGGGAGGCAAATTGTGTACTCTACAGGTAGATTCTTTAGGTCACAACGAGGGAGCAGAAGGGTGTAGGTCCTGTAGCCTCACTCCCATAAGGCGTAACACTTTGGAGGGACGCTTCTTTAACAGGAAATAGAATTTAGCATAATATTATATTTGATACCTCCTTTGAGCGTCCATAACTAAGTCATATGACTATGAACTCTATATTTGGTATCAGTTAACTCCCAAAATGACCCTGATAAACACATATATAAAACGAGTCTCATATTCCCAAAGGAGCAATGTTCCAGGATATACAAAATCCGATTTATCACAAAAAAAAAAAAAAAAAAAAAAAAAAAATCCAGCTGACCGTAAGGAATAAATTACCCACAAAATTAAATCCTTCTCTAGGAAGGAGTTTTACACAGGAATTCCTCAAAACACGAAACCATTACTCAAGATACGGGAGACAGGTACAGGTTTCACCTCCCCTCGATCATATGTTATCATCTTATAGAAGAGTTTCCCAAAGATTTTAGACCTTACTATTTGAAGCTCGTCTGGTTCAGTGTAGCCCAGAGGTTCCCATGAAGGAAGACATTGAGGTTCTGCCATCTTCTTGCTTCTTCTTTCTCTTCTTAGAGATGAGTTTTACTAATTTGATATCTAATGTTCTTGTGACAGGAGTATTATTCCAATGAAAGGTCTTGTCCAGGTAACCAGTGTCACTGAATCTACAAATTGGATTTCAGGATGCACTGAGATTTTCATAGGAAGTAAAGGACAGCAGTGAACAAAAGGTTCAGGAATCTGAAGAAATTAAATATTCCTTCAACATCTATTATGACTTGTATGAAGAAATCTTCTCAGGATAACAATAATCTGTCCTCTTGGTATCATTTTGACAAGTAGGCCTGTTAGAGCTCTAGTATTACACAAGACATTCTGGTTGAAGTCAGAGAGAGAGAGAGAGAGAGAGAGAGAGATGTTCGTATTAAAGTCAGGAATAGTCAGGCAGGCGTCTTTTTCCCATCACCCTTGAAGGTTTCCTTTCAAAAAAAAAAAAAAAAAAATCGTTTTTTGTGCAGAAACGATTCCATCACTTACTCAAGCTTCCTTTTCCTCATCGAACCTGAAGACCAACGGCACAAACTTTTCAATTCCTTCATTTCTTCATACCTTATGACGTTTCATTTACCTTTGGAAAAGCGAAAACCTTTGACTGATTCCAATCTGTTTGGATCCTATTCCCATTCCCATTATTTCAGACTTTCCCCAGAAAAGCTTCTTTTACTCTTTGCTTCTGATATATTTCAAGATGATAATTACTTGTAATTATAAGACGTTGCTTTACAAAAGGGAACACCTAATTTAGAGCAATGCTATTTAAAGGACAATAACTTTTATCCTAGATATAAATAACACACTCTCTCTCTCTCTCTCTCTCTCTCTCTCTCTCTCTCTCTCATGAAAGCTATGCTATTTATACTAATCTTTCTGTAATGTGAACTACATAATTTCAAAATGAATAGATGCTTTTAAGGGGATTCTGAGGAGTGGCACCAAGGGGACTCTCACCTGAATCACTAACCCTCTGCACATCTGCTTATCCAGGACTGATTCACCAATAGAATTCAAAGCATCAACCTGAATATGAAAGTCCCTCACATCTTAACTTTTGTCACCAAATTCCTCCTGCGACTGGCATAATACAAAAGAGGAAATCCCATCCTTGCACTGGCCAAAATTAAGATTGTCTTGTAATGAGACTCTTCTCTATACCTGAGTCTACACTATACAGATTAAAACACCTACTGTGATTTGCTGCTTGACTGTTCGTCTAGTTATAGAGGACTCGACGATTTCAGTTTGTTAATTAAGAGCAATAAATGGGTTGTTACATCCCGACGCTTCTTCTTCAGGTGGACAGACAGACAGACAGACAAACAGACAGACAGACAGGCGTTCCTTCGTTACTTTAAACTGATGTTTTGTTTTCGGAAGATTTGGTTTTCTAAATTTAAAACTGCTTTTTCATCTTGGTATAAAAAGGACGTAGTCTTTATCAAGGAAAAAGGAGAGAGAGAGAGAGAGAGAGAGAGAGAGAGAGAGAGAGCATGTTTGTTAAAGGATTGATCATTCGTGCAATCTTGCCCAGTTTGTCTATGTTTTAATATCATGTGTTTTATTTGCTCTGTTCAAAAATGAGAATTTGAAATTTCACTTTAAACACAACCTTCATCATGAATCTCCCTGTTCAGGATGCTGTGTCAAGTCTCTCCATTTGCTTGAAATCAAAAGATCCCACGAGATGGTCTGATATAAGATGCAAGGCCAAAGGGATTCCATTTTGGATGACCTGTATTCATTTCATCTTGTCACGGTAACACATGAGCTTCTCAAGTAAATGCTGTTTCATCCAATGAGCTGGTTTAATGTCTGATTCTTTATAAAGAGATCACATTAAGAGTAGATGGAACATTCATTGCCCCACATTTAGATTGGATGTAAAAAAGATCACTTGCCAAACATAATCGTCGTTTGTTACAATTTTTTTTTTAATTGGAACCGGAATGAACAACGATTCGAATCTAATAATGACTTTAAACAGATAAACTTATCCATCTATGGGGAAAGGATGGATGCTGCTGGCATATAGCCTCCAACCAGCCATTCCAGATCTAATTCTAGATAATAATTAGAATCCAGAAGTCTTATTGAAACCTAAATAACATCTTAGGAGGATGGTATGAATGTTAATGGGTCATAATGAGGCCAGATAATGCAGGAGGGTAAATCAATAAGTGATTAAAATGTTATGGACAAATGAAGGGCTTCCAGAATAGAAAATAAAAACACTTATTTCCAGAATTTCAAGCATGACTGCTCTGTCACTGAACACATTTCAAATGTCTTTATAAATAATCAAACTCGATATATTTTTCACAAACGATGAACAAACACATCAGTCTTGTCGTTTTAATTGAAAACTGTTAATGGAAATAAGTATTACTCTTTCATTGGAAATATTCGATTAAAATAAACGTCATGATTAATTCATGGTGATTTTACATGTTTCCACACCATGGGCTGTCAAACCTTTTAACCTCAAAGATGTGGAATTTAATGTTATTCCCATACAATAGAGAAAAAGAAAATATTTGATCGCTGAAGAGCAATAATCTATTGCCGTTACCTCTCCATATTTTGTTGGCGAAAACTACATAAAAGACCGATTGAAAGCTGGTATGTTATCGTGCATCGTGCATGTAATTCAAGAGATTAATATATCGTACACAAACAAATAAAACTCGTTTATTCCGTTAGATGATCAAGTTGGAATTGAGTTACCTTTATACTAAAAATATTCATGCATTGTCAAATGACTCTCTCTTTCCTAAGAAAAACGGGTAACAAACTGAAATAAAAAGGGGAGAAAAACTAATAAAATAAAAAAGTATACTTTTTTCACATTAATTTGACGAAAACATAGAGAAATGGATTTGAGGACAGATGGCAAATAGAGGTAAATCAGATCTAGTGTTTCAGAAAATGTCTCCTATGATACAACACTGAAAGGAGCTTATATATATACTCTCTCTCTCTCTCTCTCTCTCTCTCTCTCTCTCTCTCTCTCTCTCTCGTGTGTTCTATGCCACAACTAACTTAGGGTAAAAAGACAATACGAAGTAACGGCTGATCTCGACCAGGAGGAGTAATCAATGGAGGATAATGTTGACCCTGGACGACCCTCAGCTAGTACCAAGTGTAGCTCTCTCAGCAGCAAAGCTTATGTCTTTGATCGTCTTACCAAGGCGAGAGTAGATCATTCTTGGACAAAGATTACAACACTCTACATAAAACGGCATTAATCTTTTTATAATATTTTTGTATAATGAAATCTAAATAATATCATTTATCAGTGCTATAGATATATTGGTTATTACCAGCGGCAGAGTGAAATTCCACGTTTGGTTTACTCATTTATGCACTGAAATAAATTTTTATCGGAATTTGTTGTGAAATAGACATAGTCGATATGAGCACCTGCAAAAGGAAAGACTTTATTCAAATCACATAATAGATTTTCAGCAGCATAATGAATGACGTCACCAAACATAGGTAATATTGTTATTTTTTAATGAAAACTTGGTTTTTTTTTTTTTTATAAATATTCTCATCTCAATCAATAGCAGAAAAAATATTGCTTATTTCATTACAAAACAGCTTCCGTCCTCAGTGAGAGAGAAGCAAACATGGGACTTTATAAGGGAGAAGAAGAAGAAGTAGAATGAGAGAGAGAGAGAGAGAGAGAGAGAGAGAGAGAGAGAGATCTTGTTGATGAAGCCCAGGCGAAGCGATTCCTGAGCAAGTCTTCTTCTTCTTCTTCTTCTTGTTCCTTTTCTTCTTCTTCTTTCAAGGGAAGAATCTTTTGATGCAGCAAATCTCAAGAGGAAATTATCCGGCCTCATCATCGTCAACAACTACTGATAATAACCATAATAATAACAATGTTGTGTCAATGACACATCGCCTCTTAATCAACGACCATTCTAAATATTATGTCACCGAAACTACTAGAAGAGTGGCAACCGATAATAGACTTTCATTCTCACCACTTTCTGAGAATCGTCCTTTTTAATATACACACAGAACAGTCTCTATGTTATATTGTAGGGGAACTAATTCAAGGGTAAAGAGAATTTGATCAACACAATATTGGCTTTGTTTAGAATACAGAATATTAATTTAGTAACTAAGTTATCCTAAGAGAGATAGTTCTTTAATAACACTTAGTCAGAGTAGAGTACCTTTGTTTTATATGGTTATTCTAAGTCAGGTCATCTTAGGAACTAAAGTAACCACTTATTTTTCAGGCCCATCCAATGTTATCAATCATCTTGAAGCAGATTGAAACCTTAGAAGCATAATCATCTTAAAAATAGTTTATTACAATGAATGACTGTTTCATATATCATCAAATAAAACTGATGATGAACTTTCTCTCAGGTTATCCAATTGGAACAAGGTAAGTCCAGTAATCCTACTCTTGGTGATGTGTTGAGCGTAATGTTGTCGAAATGTAAGGTGGTGTTGTTTTCTTGAATATATTTTTGTTACTTATGAAAATATCATTATTAATTAGCAAATATCAGTATCCTTGGGAAATCCATGTAAATTCCTTCATTATTTCTAAATCCAACAGAAAACTTAATGGAGACAGTAGCCTCCCAATCAAAGCTATTTTCCTTTATTTTTTGGAAACCTTCGTCAGTCAGTCATTTTGTCAAACTCTCTTGAAACAAGAAGAGCAGAAAATCCACAACCCAAAAACATCTAAATTATTGTTAGGATTTATTACTGACTTCTTAGATAAACCAACAGTTCTTCTCTCCCTCAACTATGAATGGGATGTTTGTTTAGAAATAAAGAGAATAGAATTCGACAGCTGTTTTATAATGCATGCAATTATTCAGAGCTCCCAAATCGTCCCGTTTTACAACAAAAGTCGACAACATTTCTGAAAACTAAAGGAACATATGATATTTTCGATTTCCTATATTATTCAGTATTTCCTGCACAAGTAGAATTATCTTCCCTTATGTATACAGTACAGGGAAGAGAGAAATATATATGTATATATATATATATATATATATACATGTGTGTATATATATATATATATATATATATACATATATATATATATATATATATGTGTGTGTGTGTATCAAGTTTAATCAGAGTGAAGTTATCGACCTTCTTCCTCCTAAAGGAAACACTGTAGGAATGTCTGTTTGGCTTTAACCTAACTGCAATCAATTGCAAAAGACTCATTTGCAGGACTCCATCGTTTGCATCGGAATGTTATGAAGCCTGAGATTGTAATTGTCTCTTTTTCGGGATATGTCCCAAATCTTGTTCCATGAGGACATAAAACAAAGTCACTGTGCTGATGACCCTTTTTGGATCCCTTTATCTGACATTGCTTCTCGTATGACGCTCCTATGCTCTGTTGTTCAATTATGAGAATATAAATGATTTAGCCTCAATAGATGGCTATTAGAGCTCACTCTCCAAAGGCGTTTGATAGCTATTGCTCTCATCTATCAAACGAGAGTCTAACCAAACTAGTCGAGGATTACTTAGAGTAAACACAAACAATTGAACATCAATATCCATCGCCAGTTATGAGCTCTTTAAACTTTTGCTTTGTATTTTGAAGAGAAGTCAAGGGAACAAGTCTTAACAATTGGAAATGATCATGAAAATCAAGAAATGTATTAATAAAATATTAATCTTTTCTTGTACAGACTTTCTAAAACTATAACTGGAACTGAATTCAAAAGAAAATGAGCAGGTAATTTTCAAGATAAATCTGAAGTATTTCTTATCTCAATATTATATATGAAGAAATAACACACAAACCGATGGTGAGAAAACACAAATAAACAATACTCTCTCTCTCTCTCTCTCTCTCTCTCTCTCTCTCATCCAGTCCTTTTGACTAAAGGACCGCCATAACACCTCCATTCCACCAATTGTCAAAATCCAAACTATGAGGAAATGTACGAATAATTAATGTAAAACAGTGATAACCTGAGACAGACAAACACACAGGAAAATGGAAACCGTCATTTCTGGGGCCACAAGATCCCACTGTTTTTCTCTGGATTTTTAATCTCATTATTGTCACGTGTCCAACCTGGAATGAATCTGATTCAGAAATTAGATTAGTATTAATGATATCTAGAAGTTAAAATGGGATTTAATACGATCAAAGTAACTGAATTAATCTAAGGAAAAATATTGATATTATTTATTCTCTGATTCCCGGAGATGTTGTATTATACAGAAGAATGTTTGGTCTAATGAACTGATTTATTCTCAAATCTGATCTTGTGTACGGAAGCATGAATGGAACATTAGCATTCGGTAATAAGTTGCAGAAGAGGAAATTAACTTTTCTGAGAATGTTTGATAATGTAAAGAATACTGCAATGAAGATACTTCAATAAATCCTTGGGATAATTAAGTCATTCTTATTTTACGTATTTTGAAGGCTTATTTTCTTATGTAAGGAGAGGAGACATGATAGGGCTCTAAGTAAATGAAACTCAGAAATTCTCCTGACTCAAAAATGTATGTGGGACTACCTGGCAGGTTGAGCACTAACATGCATTTAATGTTAATATGTTTGTCCATCCTAGGTGGAAAAGATGGGAAGAGGGAATTGAAATCGCAAGAGAGAGAGAGAGAGAGAGAGAGAGAGAGAGAGAGAGAGAGAGAGATTAACTAACCTTTGAAATGATACATTGAGATTAACTTTTCTGGAAGTGAAATAATGAATCGAATGGTCCCGAATAGTTTATAACTTGGAGATGTCACTTACCGATGTCTTCTTTTGAGGGGAGGGAACATCTCAGTGACACTTGACGTCAAACTTTGATTAACATCGATGGATATTTAAGGATGCAATAAACATGTAATGGGAAGCAATAAGGAAATTCATTGGAAAAAGTTTATGTTTATTCTAGCAGTCCCCTTCATGCTGCAAAGGGAGATTTCAAAAAGTATTCCATTTGATGAATGTACCCATCCTATTTACACAAGGAGTGAAGCTGCACGCTTAGCACAAACACATCTACAATGTCCTCCTTCCCTCTATGTCTAAAGAAATATCTTCAGAGGTTATCTTTATACATCAACTCCAATAATAAGTTTTTCCTTGATAGTTTGAATGGGACTTTTATTTACTGTAACTCTTCCTTTTTTCCCTCTTCTTCACGCTCATGAGGGGTGGTAAGCAGACACCTTTCCCCTCCCCTCTATCATCCTCCTCCTCCTCCTCCTCTTCCTCCCCTCCCCTCCCCTATCCACCTTCTCCTCCTCTCCGATCCCATCCTACTCCCCTCCCCTCCCCTCCCCTCCCCCTTTCCTTACCCTCCTCCGTTCCCTTCCCCTTCCCTCCCCTCCTCATCCCCTCCTCTTCCCCTCTCCTCCATTCCATTTCCCTCCTCTCCCCTCCCTTCCCCGTAACAAAGATCAGACCTTGAGAGGGAGACCAACACCGAGAGCCACTGATCCATCTGCTTCCACATTAACCTTTCCTGCAAAGATGTAAACAACAAAAGATGGAAGACTTAGAGGTTTGGTATTTCACAAATAATTAATGTAACACCAGTCCCTCTCATCTCTATCATCCGTAGGTCTTCTCAGGTGAAGGAACCAGACTCTTCTTCTTCTCCCAAAACTCGTCTTTCAAAGTTTGCTTCGTAAAACTCAACTAACTTCAGCCAATTTCTCATCAGATCAATAACGAAGACTTTTAGAAACTTGAAATTCTCAATATTTGTCAACATGACACTGGGATAAGTCTCCACTGACTAACTATTGTTTCCATTAGGAAGAAAAGCCGTTTTGCATGTCATGTGCCAAGAAAAGTTATGGAGAGAGAGAGAGAGAGAGAGAGAGAGAGAGAGAGAGAGAGAGAGAGAATGTAACCTTTCTGAGCAGAAGAGAGAGAAAGTAATTTCATCCCATGATTATTCAGATCTATTAAACAAAAAAACTCTTCGTGGTAAATAGTTTTTTTTTCAGTTTTTCGTAAAAACTGTTTCAATTAAGACAATTCAAACTGAATGTTTGATGCAATCACTTTTCTTTTATTGTGCAAATATAAGTGTTCATGAAATAGATCAGCAATGAGTTGGTAAGAAAATAGTCATGTAAATGTACAATAGATAGCAAATTTCTGGTAATCCCTGAAGTAGTGGCTGTTACCTTAGGGAAAAGAAACTTGTAGTAATGTCCTTTGCATAGCATTTATTCATTAATTCTATATCTGGCGTATAATAGCTGTTTCTGCTCAGTTCACTAATTCCTTTCA
>NC_090749.1:29417055-29419555 GCF_036898095.1 Palaemon carinicauda | reverse complement strand
ATGAATGATGAATCATAATGAAGAATATACAATATGGAATCCATCTTCCTTCATCCTGGAATCGAATTCAGTCTCACTCGATGGAGAATTGGGTGTCGCTTCCACTAGATAATCGGGTTTTGCATTAAAAATATTTATGAACAACTGAATCTTCTTCTTCTCCTTCTGTTGTTGGACCAAACTAAGAGACTCTCTCACTGTTTCCTTAATCGCCTTGAAATTTCCTTGTTTCCTTTCCTCACTGGGCTTATAGCATCCTGCTTTTTCCAACAAGGGTTGTAGCTTGACTAGTAATAATAATAATAATAATAATAATAATAATAATAATAATAATAATACATAGCTTCTCTTGCGGAGCTCATCAAAATGGTTCAATGAACACAATAAACTGCTTCTTGACAATCAGGGCAAACACATTCCAAATGACGCAAATGACATTTTGTAGAATTTCAACGGCTTTGTATCGTATAAAAGGTTAATGGTATAATTGTGTGATATAGTAATTTTAACTGAATTTATAATCCAATTATTACATCGGTGAAAAAACCATAATATGATTTAATACAATCGAAATATTGATAGCAATTATTAGGATCTGTTGTTATCATATTTGAGAGGTGGAAGATTTGAACTTGAAAATACTTCTGTTTAGGGAGATAGGATAAGATATACATTACTGGTATCGTTATTATCATTGTAATTGTAATCTGAATCTGTTGCTTGAAAATATTAATATAAAATAAGATTAAAACAAAAAAGGTATAAAATAAGATTTGTGTGAAACAGCTAAAACGGTTTCCAAGTCTCGTAAATTATAAAAGTAGAAAAATATATAATTAAAGAGAGTGAAGAACAGTTCCCCCAGAGTTACCCCCCCACCCCCATCCACCCTCAGGTGAAAGGCAAAAAGGGGATCAAAGACTGTTATTCTCTCTCTCTCTCTCTCTCTCTCCTCTCTCTCTCTCTCTCTGTACTGCGTATATTTCCTCCATAGTGTCTCATATAATATAATGAGAGACTTCAGAAGTGAATAGAACTTTAAGGTAGGAAAAGCAAGAATCAACAACTGCTTCTCTCAAGGATGATGTCTTTAATTTTAGAATCACACCCACCCTTTACCCGACCCCCCCATCCCTGAGACAACCCGCCCCCTACTCCCATACCTGTCCCTTACCACATCCCTTAAGTTCCCACAAGTCTCTTATAACCACTTTATTATGTTGGTCACTCTCAAATCTTGTATTTTTCTTCTTACCACTGACTTTGTACAGAGCAAATCTTCTTGCTAATGCTACTAACAGCAAAAGAGTCTTTGTCAGCTGTCTGGAATACCAGAAGATTACTTTCTTTGTCATTTGTCTGGAATGCTGGAAGATTACTTCCTTTTGTCTATTGTCTGTGATACTGGAAAATTCTTTGCTTTGTCTAGTCTGGAATACTGGAAGATTACTTCCTTTTGTTAGTTGTCTGGATTACTGGAAGATTACTTCCTTTGTTAGTTGTCTGGAATACTGGAAGATTCTTTTTTTTTTTGTCTGTTGCCGGGAATACTGGAAGATTATATACTTTGTCAGTTTTCTGGAATACTGGAAGATTACTTCCTTCCCAGTAAAGTCTGTGGAGTTGAATTTGCATGAGCTTGTTGGAAGTTCTTGTCAGGATGACATTTTTGTCCTTTAAAAATATTGAGAAATCCTTTAAATTATATAATCAGTAATTACTACAATGATTGTGATTTGAGGACAATACATTTTTTTTTTTTTTTTTTTTTTTTTTTTTTTTTTTTTTTTTTTTTTTTTTCACAAATTGCATAATTTTAGGAAATGGATCGAGACAATAAATTCTTAGAAATAAAGGAATTGGCCTTCAATACATTATTAAGTCATGCAATCATTTCCATGTAAATCACAGTCATGATGTTATGAAATACTTTATTGGGTCCTACTTCAACAGATTTCTTTCACTGATAACGGGTTAACAATAAACATACATAATGACAGATATTACCGTATTGGAAAAGTGTGAAAATATTCATTTTAAATTATAGTAATTTTGAGATTAAACCTCTCTCTCTCTCTCTCTCTCTCTCTCTCTCTCTCTCTCCTGTTTGCAATAAACTTTCATAAGGTTCTCCATTTACTTTAGTCCCACCACAGATAACTTCATACCACTGATACATCCTTTCCCCTCGATGCCATCCAGAAAAAGATCTTATATTGTTGTTATTTACTCCATGTTATCGAAAAGAGCATCTCACAACAAACCAAAGCAACTATTTGCGAAGGCTTTAATCTCCTTCAAACTTCTACCATTACAGCATGTGCTATTAAAGATCAGTTCCAATAAACATGTAATAAATAGGAATTTCATGAATTACGAAAGACAAGTGTCATAATAAAAGTTTCAGGGGAAAAATTCACTACTACAAAAACCAAGGATTTTGATGCTATGGAAGAGTAATAATAATTTTTTCCAGATGTAAAGTTTTAGAATGTAGTTT
>NC_090749.1:29366599-29416555 GCF_036898095.1 Palaemon carinicauda | reverse complement strand
AAAGTCATCTCCAAACTGAGAACCTTCAAGGGAACAGCAGCCCTAGTGGCTCCCAAGTGGGCCTGGAGTAACTGGTTTCCCCTAGTCCTGGAGCTACAGCCCAAGCTGATCCCTCTGCCGGGCCCAGTTCTCTCCCAGCAGGTGCAGAAGTCGATTGTCTTTGATTCATCAAAGAAAGTCCGAGACCTTCATCTCATGATTTTCTCTCCCTAGCCGTGAAGAAAAGGTTTGGAATCTCGAAGAACAGTTTAGATTTCCTAGAGGAATACAAAACGAAGTCTACCAGAAGGTAATATGAATCATCCTGGAAGAAGTAGGAGTCCTTTGTCAAGGCAAAAAATCCTACGGAAATCTCCATAGATTTTTGTATGTCCTTCTTTATTCACCTTCATGGACAAGGCTTAGCAGCCAACACGATTTCCACTTATAAATCGGCTTTAACAAGACCACTACTGTACGCCTTCCAGATAGATTTGTCCAACGAAATCTTTAACAAACTTCCGAAGGCATATGCTAGACTCCGTCTTGCACCCCCACCAAGACCCATCTCCTGGTCTCTGGATAAGGTGTTCCATTTTGCCTCTAGCTTGGACAACAAATCTTGCCCTATGAAAGACTTGACTCAAAAAGTAATTTTCCTTTTTACTCTCGCATCGGGAGCCCGAGTCAGTGAAATAGTGGAATTATCAAGAGAAGAGGGCCAGATACAGTTCACCAATACAGGGGAATTTACCCTCTTCCCCGACCCTACGTTTTTCGCTAAAAACGAACTCCCCACCAAGAGATGGGGACCTTGGAAAATCTGCCCTCTGATGAAGATGTCTCTCTATGTCCAGTGGAGAGTCTTAAGGTCTATCTTCGAAGAACTTCAGACTTTGGCGGAGGACAGGTTTTTAAAGGAAAAACATCGGGCAGTGACCTGTCACTTAAACAAGTAAGGGCGAAAATCACCTATTTTATTCGCAGAGCGGATCCTTACACTACACCCGCAAGTCATAATCCTAGGAAAGTCGCCTCTTCCCTTAATTTCATCCAAGGTATGGATTTCGAAAGCCTCCGATCTTTTGCAGGCTGGAAATCCTCGAGGGTGTTCTTTAAACACTATGCGAAGCAGGTGCACAAAGTGAAGCGATTCATGGTAGCAGCAGGTAGTGTGTTGAAACCTGCTGCTTAGTGCTGCGTAGAACAGTGAGTTATTTCGGGACTCTAACTCAACGGGGGCCTGTGTTGACCCTAGTGCAATACATAGTGATTTCAGGTGACACTTAGTGTCACAAAAGACTGTTCTTCCACAAGGTGAAGTGACATAGACTCTAACACGTATGCCACATGTTCTTGGACATGAAGTGTATTGTGACTCTTAAAGACTTTAGTTCCCCTGACACTTATGTGTATAAAGGCAAGTTCTTCCTCGAGGGTGTTCTTTAGCCACCAATGGTTGCCGGTCCCAAGCCCGGATAAATTGGGAGGGTTGGTTTTAGGAAGGGCATCCGGCCGTAAAAACCTGTGCTAAAACCTTAAATGGAATGAGCCGAAATGGGGAAAGAGGTAATACTGGGGCATACTCCGTAAACGACGCACAGAGACATCGCCCAAACTCTGTGATAAGGCGAGGGTTACTGCATCAGAAGTGGGTGCAGCTAAAGAAGCGAGCTCACTTTGGACTCAGAATATGTCATCTTATTGTTGGGTCCATGACTGGGAGAGGTAGAGAAGTGGCTGACTTGATGAAGGAAAAGAGAGTAGATGCTATGTGTGTCCAGGAAACATGATGGAAGGGAAAAAAAGCTAAAGAGTTGGGTGATGGATATAAGCTATATTATAGTGGAGCAAATAAACAAGGCAGGAATGGAGTTGGCATAGTACTCTCTGGTGAGCTGAAAAATGCAGTGATAGAGGTGCATAGAAAAAATGATCGTATCATCAGATTGAAGATGTGTTGTGGAGGAAAGATTCTGGATATTATAAGTGCATATGCACCTCAAGTTGGTTGCACAGACGAGGAGAAGGGAAATTTCTGGAGAGACATGGATGGAGTAATGCAAGAACTGGAAGAACAGGAGAGGGTCATAGTGGGGGCAGATTTGAATGGCCATGTTGGAAGTGAGAATGAGGCAATTGGTCGGGTGCATGGGGGCCATGGAATTGGGGAGAGAAACCCAGAAGGAGAGTGTTGTGGACTTTGCTGTGTCATTTGACATGGCAATAGTAAACATATTCTTGAGGAAGAAAAGGGAACACCTAATAACTTATAGGAGTGGTGGAAGATGATCCCAGATAGACTACTTCCTGTATAAAAGGATAAAACTGGTGGAAGTCAAGAACTGCAAGGTTATCCCAGATGACCATGTAGCCCCCCAACACAGACTGCTATTTATGGACTTAGGCCTAAAAAGGGAAAGAAAACCTAAAGCTAAAGGGATAAGGAAAATTAAATGGTACAAACTAGTGAGGGAAGGAGATAAGATGAGAGAGTTTAAGAGAAGGGTTTGGGAAGATATTGATAGAGGAATTGAAGATGTTCAAGAATGGTGGACACGAAACGCAGAAGTAATTAGAAGGCATGGATAGGAGCTGCTAGGAGAGACATCTGGTATCATATGGGAAGAAAAGGAGAGTTGGTGGTGGAGTGAAGAAATTGAGAAAGTTGTAAAAGATAAGAAGGAGGCAAAGATGAGATGGGAAGAGTCACAGTCAGGGGAAGACAGAGAGAGGTTCAGAGAGAAAAACAAGGTGGTGAAGAAGGTAGTAGCCCAAGCTAAAGCTAAGGCATATGATGGTGTGTATAATGAGCTGGGGACAAAGGAAGGATTAAACAAGATGATCAAGCTATCGAAGACTAGAAATAAGAGCACCAAAGATTTACACACATCAAACGAATAAAAGATCAAGATGGTGTAGTACTTAGAAAGGAGGAAGACATTGTAAAGAGATGGAAAGAATATTTTGAACAGCTGTTAAATGAAGAAAATGATAGATTATTAAGAGAGGATGGACTGGTGAATTTTGGCATGGTAATAAGTTTCTCTACGCAAGAGGTAATAAATGCACTGAGGAAGATGAAGAATGGGAAGGCAACTGGACCAGACATGATTCCTGTGGAGGCATGGAGAACCTTAGGAGATGAAGGTGTGGATATACTGTACGATCTCATGATAAAGATCTTTGAGCAGGAAAAGATACCAAAATGAGTGGCGTTGGAGTATATTGATCCCAATCTTTAAAGGGAAAGGTGATGTCCAAGAGTGTGGGAATTACAGAAGTATTAAATTGATGTCCCACACTTTGAAGATACTGGAAAGGATGATAGATGCCAGACTAAGAGAAGAAGTAGAAATAGGTAAAGAGCAGATGGAATTCATGAAGGGGAGGGGAACAACAGATGGTGTATTTTGTCTGAGGCAACTCATGGAGAAATTCCGGGAAAAGCAAAGAGACCTGCATGTAGTGTTCATTGACCTTGAAAAAGCTTATGACCGAGTCCCAAGACAGGAGGTATGGAGGAGTCTGAGGGAGAGGAGGGTGCCAGAGAAGTACTTTCGACTGACACAAGAGATGTACCATAGCGTATTTACTAGAGTTAGGAGCAGTGCTGGGGAGACAGAGGGTTTTGAGGTGAGAGTAGGATTACACCAAGGGTCAGCTCTGAGCCCATTTATCTTTAACATAGTGATGGACGTTTTGATAGAAGAGGTAAGCGAGGCAGTACCATGGAACATATTGTATGCAGATGATATTGTTCTGTGCGCAGAGAGCAGGGAAGATCCGGAAATGAAATTGGAAAGGTGGAGGCAAGTACTGGAGGACAGAGGAATGAGAATAAGTAGATCTAAGTCAGAATATATGTGTACCACCAGTGAGGGGGATGATTAAGAAAGTATTCATCTTAGGGGAGAACAGATAAAGAGAGTTGATAAGTTTAAGAATTTGGGATCCTTTGTTAACGCTGGAAGAGGTATGGAAGATCAAGTTAAACATGGGGTACAGGCAGACTGGAACAACTGGAGAGCAGCCTCAGGAGTTCTTTGTGACAAAAGAATACCACTGAGGTTAAAAGGAAAATTTCATAGGACAGTGGTGAGAACAGCAATGTTGTATGGAACGGAAACAGCAAGCATGAGGAAGACAGAGGAAAAGAAGATGGATATGGCGGAAATGAGAATGCTTAGGTGGATGTCTGGGGTGACAAGAGAGGATCGGATAAGAAATGACTACATAAGGGGGTCGACAAAGGTGGTGGAAATATCAAAGAAAGTGCAGGAAGGGAGGCTGAGATGGTATGGACACCTGATGAGGAGAGATGAGGACCACGTTGGGAGACATACTATGGAGATGGAGGTTCAGGGAAGAAGAAGAAGAGGGAGCCCAAGAAAGAGATGGAGGGACTGTGTGAGAGGAGACTTACAGGAGAAGGGGATTGATGAGGCAGAAGCGCAGAATAGAAAAAGATGGAAACGGCTCATCCGCAACGGCGACCCCATATAAAAATGGGAACCAGCTGGGAAGAAGAAGAAGAAGTCTATGTCTGTTAATCAATATTTTTTTTGTAAATTAATTACCTCATTTTACTTTATTGCAAATTTTCTTGAATAAAATAGAAATTTTATTTATCATATGCATCTTATTTCGCCTTCCCATATGAAAATAAATTGCTGTTACCAAGTTCTAATGCCCTTCATTATTCTTTATTTTATTCATGTATAATATTACTCCTGTCTGAGATATGCTCACCAAGCAAGTGAAATATTGTTCCTACACAAATATTTAACCTTCTGATCTGTCCACGAGACAGGTACGATCCTCGCATCCAGGTGAGTTTATCTTCATCCGGGTACTTCGAGATGTTCCTCTTGTCCAAACAGGACCTCCCTGCCAGGGGGGCAGGACGCCATGTCATTGTTTATGCCACTGGTAGTGACATATAACGGAGATGTCACGGTTTCTAAGGTCACCAGACCAAAGGAATATTGTTTGAAGTAGAAGGCACTTTTGAAATGGGGAAAACCACAATACACTAATTCTCTGGTACACTTCCTTCAGGACGTCATGGCTTGAGCTCAAAAAACGGATTATGAACGAAGCGAGAAATCTATTTTTGGGTGAGAAGGCCATGATGTACTGATGGACCCGCCCTACTGATTCTAGTTTAGCCTGTCAGTCCCCTCCCTTTCATATTGTATCGTGGAAGCTGGCAGAAACGCTGAATAAGGAATGAAGCTGGCGGACGTGACGTCAGTCCAGATGGCGGACAGCTATGGCTGCTGTTTGTTTACGTCGCGAGGTACCGTAACAGTAATGCAGGAGGATAACTTTGCAACGGCTCCTCCTATAACTTGCCACCTTCCCCCTCGAAGCCTAAACGCTATGTGGGGTGCCGATAGCCATGTGGCGTGTCAAGCATACGTCCCCTGTTGATATACGATATCCTAAAGGGAAACCTTAAGGGTACTCACGCCAGAAGTTAGAACTCTGTGAAACCTTTAGTTTAATTATCTGGGAATATCTACTGTAGTCATATATACCCTCAGGAAGCTACTGAAGGAACCTTCCATCGAGGAAGTGGCTAATTTTTTTAGGGAATAAACATATGTTATCCTAAAATAGAAATATGTAAAAAAAATCTTCATTATTTTGTAAATTACATTTATATCAGGGGCCATATCTAAAGGTAATTTTTTGAGTACTTAGAAATTTCGTAAAAAAATACATATATTTAATATATAATATGATATTTATGCAGGTAAAAATATACCAAAATATCACAAATTCTATAGGGAACAAGAATATATATAGATAGGGCAACTTACGCTTCGGATATGTCCACAAAATGGCCGCCAACCACACTGACTCAGACTCCCTAATCTGCCACTTGAAATGTAGGAAGGGTATGTCAATTTCAAGGTGTTATTTACTAATCTAATTATTATTGGATATGCATAAAAATTGTATGGTGGGTTGCTGGATAATTGTCGATTATTTTACGACTATAAAATTAAAATTCTGACCCAAAAAAATTTTTTTGAAGGGAAATGAAATCGAAAAAAAAAATGTAAAATATAATATTTTAGCTGAAAAAATTTGATGATATTCAATCAAAAAAGAAGTAAACAAAATTTTCCGACAAATAAACATCTAGAGGAATCATTACTCTGTGATAGTTCCTTAGTACGTAGTAATTTTGAAAGAATTAGGAAAAAACGAAAAAATGGCAATCACCGGAAAATCGAACACATACCTATATATACGCCATATCTGGCTAAAAAAAAAAGA
Organism: Palaemon carinicauda; assembly: GCF_036898095.1. Classification (NCBI taxonomy): domain Eukaryota; kingdom Metazoa; phylum Arthropoda; class Malacostraca; order Decapoda; family Palaemonidae; genus Palaemon; species Palaemon carinicauda. The sequence goes on along the minus strand of NC_090749.1, from coordinate 29,410,285 downwards.
TAGGCATGGGTAGCCAGATCATCTAGAAACACTTTCCAACACTATAAAAATATAAGTTTTGCGACACTACTTGCCAATTCCTTACGGTAACATGACTAAGCAAAAAAATGCAAAACAAATAAAAAGGGGCACTCGCGGAAAAATGGCTAACATTCTAATATACGGCATTTCAGAAAAAAAAAATTCAGCCACGTACTAGGCAAACCATCAAGGCACATTTTCCGACAAATAAACATCTAAATGAATCATTACTCTGTGATAGTTCCTTAGTACGTAGTAATTTTGAAAGAAATGGGAAAAAACGAAAAAATGGCAATCACAGGAAAATCGAACACATACCTATATATACGCCATATCTGGCTAAAAAAAAAAAGATAGGCATGGGTAGCCAGATCATCTAGAAACACTTTCCAACACTATAAAATTATAAGTTTTGCGACACTACTTGCCAATTCCTTATGGTAACATGACTAAGCAAAAAAATGCAAAACAAATAAAAAGGGGCACTCGTGGAAAAATGGCCATTCTAATATACGACATTTCAGAAAAAAAAATTTCAGCCACGTGCTAGGCAAACCATCAAGGCACATTTTCCGACAAATAAACATATAAATGAATCATTACTCTGTGATAGTTCCTCAGTACGTAGTAATTTTGAAAGAAATGGGAAAAAACGAAAAAATGGCAATCACAGGAAAATCGAACACATACTTATATATACGACATATCTGGCTAAAAAAAAAATAGGCATGGGTAGCCAGATCATCTAGAAACACTTTCCAACACTATAAAAATATAAGTTTTGCGACACTACTTGCCAATTCCTTACGGTAACATGACTAAGCAAAAAAATGCAAAACAAATAAAAAGGGGCACTCGCGGAAAAATGCCCAACATTCTAATATACGGCATCTCAGATAAAAAAAAAGACATGCACGTGTTAGCCCAACCATCAAGGCACACTTTCTAACACATAAACATGAAAAAAAAATCAATAATATACGGCAATTCCTTACTACGTAGTAAATTTTTACAAATATTGAAAAAAAACAGAAATTGGCAACCGCAGTTAAATACCCAATATACCAATAACTACGTCGTATCTGACAAAAACAAAATCACGCATGGGTAGCCAGATCATCTAGACACACTTTCCAACACTAAAAAAGCAAAAGTTTTACGACACTATTTGGCAATATCTTACGGAAAAATGACTTGGCAAAAAAATGAAAAAAAATGAAAAAGGGGCACTCGCGGTAAAATGCCCGACATTCTAATATACGGCGTCTCAGATAAAAAAAAAGACATGCACGTGTTAGCCCAACTATCAAGGCACACTTTCTAACACATAAACATGAAAAAAAAAATGAATAATATACGGCAATTCCTTACTACGTAGTAATTTTTACAAATATTGAAAAAAAACAGAAATTGGTAACCGCAGTTAAATACCCAATATACCAATAACTACGTCGTATCTGACAAAAACAAAGTCACGCATGGGTAGCCAGATCATCTAGACACACTTTCCAACACTAAACAAGCAAAAGTTTTACGACACTATTTGGCAATATCTTACGGAAAAATGACTTGGCAAAAAAATGAAAAAAAATGAAAAAGGGGCACTCGCGGTAAAATGGTCCTCGTGGTGATGAACGACATTTTAACTAAAAAAAAAATCATGCACATGGTAGCCAAACAATCCACCAAGACTTTCCACAACTGATAACCTATACAAGTTGCACCATTCTACGACAATTTCATAATACGTAATAACTTTGATAATTATGCAAATTACCTTAGAAGGGTAAACTCGGTCGCGCTCGACCCCGACACGTCTCAGAAATCGGGGAAGGAGTACAGCTACAGCAATGCACATCTGGACACTACTAGAGCGTGTAGGGGAGACACCTCCTGCAGGTCGATCACCCACAAATTCAGTCACGGGGGTGAGTCACGTGAGAAAAACCTGTTTTTTTTTTTAAAGACATTTATTTAACACATTTTTCACTATACCTTTTACACAAAATATAAAAAGGTATAAAAGGGTACTGAACCCAACAAACCCACCTAACCTAACCTAGAAGTTTCCAGGTCACAACCCAGAGCCAGGGGCAAGCCCTCGGACCCCCTTCCCAGGTTACAAACTTGTACTGGCAAGGGGTAATGTTGAACTGCACACTCTAAAAACATTAAAATTAAAGAAATTAATAACTTACTTTCATGACCTGGTGTAATGGTCTGTTTTTCCCCCAGATCAAAATAATGGTTACCTCCACCAAGTAAAGGGGAAATCTTGGCCCAGGGGGGGGAATATTATTCTGGGCCATATCTCCCCCAGGGGAATTTCAGACGGTGGGAAAAACAGGCCATTACACCGGATTCAACTGGGATTTAATTTTGGCTTGATTCCAATCCAAGTAATTGTAGGTCAAGTGGTAACAATTGGGTACCTTCCTTCAGTGTATGATGCGTCTCCAATTGATCTACTTGTAATGCTAGGTTTTCACTATGTTTTTGGCGGCCCCGGCAACCCCGTTTTGGGCCACTGTGAACAAAACGGGATGGACGCGAAAAAACGTTATACAAATCTGTGGAACGGGATTGGCCAACGTGATAGGCCCTGACTGCCCTGGATACCGCCTCAAAATTTTAAACTGTCAAAAAATTCGCCCCGACAGTCCAGGTGCAGACCGAAAACTTAGTAGACCGTAGTAAAACGGGGTAAACGCAACAAAACGTAACATAACGTAGCAGGGCGTAGTTAGCCTTATCAAAACTTGGAGGCATTCCGTAGCGTAACGGGAAGCATGTATATAGGATCTTTTTCTTATTAATAACTATATTCACCTAGATTTCTCAATTTTTATATTTCAGTTTTCCTTATGGTCATTCTTCCGCTTCTTTTGGAAGATCGTATGCTCGTTATGAATAGTAATGATAATGAATTGATGGCAGGTAATAGATTGTATTTATTTATACTATCTGGAAATTAGTTTCCTTGATTAAAGAAAAGCCTAAGTGTTTTATTAATCAATAAAATATCACTATAACTTTACTGACATCATAATTTTTATCTATTGAATTCCAATCCATATAAAAACCTATTATACAAAAAATATCAAATTAAGCACCAGAAATCTAAATAAACATTTCGTGAAAAGTTGAAGCTTTCTTGGAGGAGACTGAATCATTTTTTATGGCAAAAAAATTAACATGACTATCTGGCTTTATGATAAACTGGTGATTCTAAATAACCAAACCTGTCAAATACAGAAAATTCTCGGCGAAATAAAGTATACTGCATTTACACTATATAGCGATTTGATTTTCTTCACAAAATACCGTTCCTCAGCAAAATAATAGATCCTTATGGATTAAATGCCATAAAAAGGTATAAATATGGTTACTACACCAGTAACAAAAAGTTCTCGAAGCTTTATTGAATATGTCTTAAATATCTCTGGAGTCAATCTCAAATAGTACTGGAATGAAGAAACATCTTCATTGTGGAATTCTCTTACGATAAATCTTGAGTAATGGCCTAGTCTGAGCCGCCTATCTTCTGACAACCATTCGCGCACCCACATCAATCGTTGCCTTCTCACTTTCCTTCTCACCAGCCGCTCTCTAGCTCTCCCTCTCTGACCTCAGATTTGACGAAGAGATTGTATATATAAACGGAGCAAATAGGCAAAAACAAAATCGTCATCTTTGGAATCCATGATGTTGTCTTGTCAAAGGTTAGATGAAATTATTGATGTTCCTTGGGAGGCCCTTGTTTTTATACCATGGCCACAAACGTGCTCCAAAGCTGCCCGACGTCCACGTTTCATCCGTTGAAAGCCTTGGCAAAACGGTATATACGTTTCTGACCCTGATCAGAACGGCAAAACGTTAGGACCTTATTTGAACGTGACAGGCCTGTGGGGGATGCAGGCGAAACTGTATTGTGTCTGTGAGCCTCCGGGGGAAGTCCATCCCCCTCTTCCCACGGCATGTCGCGGACACCGTGGTAGATCGCAAGAAAACTTAGAATGCCGTAACAAACCTTGAATATGGAGGAAAAAATGGCAAAATGTACATGTTGCACTATGTTTTGAGAAAACGGGGCTGCCGAGGTCGCCGGGAACATACTAAAAACCTAGCATAAGGAATAATATCTACTTTGAAGTATAAAAAAACCTTATTAAGATTCTTTTTTAAGGAAACCTCTCGCCTACATCGATATAGTCAGTTATTACAAAATGACTTCACTATTAGTAATAGATGTAAATTCTCTCTTTTGTTGTTTACAATTGGCTATAAACTGAATCTCTTTTCTTTCCTCTCAGTCTTGTGAAACCTTCAAGTTGACTCCAGAGGGAAAATTAACGCCTCTTATTTTGACTTACATCATTGCAAAAGGAATCACTTAATTCTTCTCAGTTAGAGATATTTATATTAACAGATCCAATGTGAACTTATTTCTTAATAAATACAAATTTATTTCAATGCTGCCTTTCAAGATATAAATCAAACAAAAACTTTATCTCTAAGAAACGTGTGTATGGTTAGCAAACAGTGTTTGTTGCACATCTCAGGTTTGTTGAATGTGATAGTGTTGGCGCTCTACTTCTCCAAGCCAGGAATTCGGAAATCAGGCGTGGGAGGTTTTCCTGGAATCATTTCCCACACATTAATTTAACTTCTAATTTTTAGTGGTCTTTTGAACCTGATCTTGTTGTATGATGCCTTGCAGAATACATGTGTGAAACCTTAACTGATGACTTTATGTCCGCCACCTAGCGGCTAATAAAGTAGTTGATTTCCTGTCCTCTAAGTTTCATGTTTGTCTTCAGTTCCTGGCTCCCCTAAAAATGTAATATGGTGGCAGCGAGTGAGTGATTTACACGCCAAACGAACTATCAATGTGTGAATAAGATCCCAGCCATCTTTCTCAACGACTTAGAGGCCCTGCCATCACGCCTAGCCACTGTGGCAGACCATCAACCACCCCAGATCCTGGACCACGCAAGTTTTATGGGTGCCGCCATCTTAAAAAACCTGAACACTTGAATTCAGTGACCTTTCTATACTTGTATTTACCTGTGAACTGAGACATTCTTAGTCCCTGAAGAGGAGGGATGATGACCCAGGTGCGGTAGGGGGCAACCCAATATATGTATTCACAAATGACTTGATGGGCATAAAGCCACCCAGCTTTGATTGGCAAGGTTCCAACTTGCCACATTCATTCAAAACTTTCAGAAGACATTGCGAACTGATCCTTGCCACACCCATCTACACTCGCAAACAGGGGCCAGAGATAGTAAACTACATTCTCCTCTGGATGGAGACTCAAGCGGTAGAGATTTTTGACAACTGGACTCACCTCACGGATGAGCAACGTTCCAGTTCGACCGGTGTGTGTGAAGCGTTTGTTAACTACTTCGAGCCAAGTCAAACTTCAGGCTCGTCCGTTTCCAGCTGCGTGAACTTATACAGCGGCAGGAAGAGCCGATTGACAGCTATATCAACTGCCTCAAGGTGCAGGCTTAACGATGCAATTTTGAAGGAAACAACCTGGAAGATAACCTCATTGACCAGGTTATCAAAGGTACAGCACATGTCGCAGTAAGAAAAAAGCTCTTGGACCAAGATCCGAAACAACTCACGCTTGACAAAGCAATAGATCTTGCGAGAATTTTTGAGGCAACGCAAGCCCAGCTACAACAATTGGGGCACGTCAACAAATCCATCGACTCCCTTCAGAAGGCGAAGTCAAGACACAAGAGCCGTCCGAAAGCAAAAACCTGTTTTTTCTGTGGCGGAAAACCTCATGACCGCAAGGACAGTCCCGTCGTAGACGATATGTGTAAACTGTGTTAAAAAACGGGTCACTGGGCAAAGGCTTGTCAAAACACTAAGCGAGCCCGTTCTATGTCTATTGTACGCTCCAAACCTCAGAACAGCCGATCGCAATCAAGCGCAAATGCGACCCAATCACAGCCAAAGCCGCAACAGCGATTCGACCGTCAAGTTAGCGCCGTGAATACGTACAACCTGAGCAGTGACTTTGAAAGCATATCTTTCAACGCAGTGAACAATGATGCCAACAGATTGGAAGCTTAGGCATCGCTAAAAATCAAGCCGTACCCTGATCGCACGACAAACTTGTGCGGGAAGGTCGACACCAGTGCGCAGAGTAACATCCTTCCACTCAGGACATTTCATAACATATTCCCTCGCTATGTCAACTCGGATGGCATCCCGACATCTACAATTCCGTCCAAGACGACGCTCACCGCCTACAACGGAACCGTCATCCACCAGCACGGTACCCTCGTACTGCCGTGCAAATTTGCCGAAAATAAATGGGCGAACTGTGAATTCTATGTGGCCGAGACCGATGGATCTGTTATTTTTGGTCTACCCATGTGCACGAAACTCTGTCTAGTCACGCTTAACTGTGCCGTTACTCAATCCGACAGTAGTGTGCGTTATACCTCATTGGAAGACATGAAAAGACACTTCCCTGACTGGTTCGAGAGTATCGGTAAATTCAGTTCTGAGCAGAAACTAACTCTAAAGGATGATGCAAACCCAGTAAGACACCCGCCGAGATGAGCGCCCATACAACTATGTGAGCAGATCATAAGCGAACTCGATTGTATGGTGGGTCTTGAAGTAATCCGTCCCGTAGCGGAACCCATCGATTGGGTGTCCAGTATTACATAAGTGACAAAACCCGATGGATCTCTCAAAATATGCTTGGATCCAAAAGACCTCAACAGTGCTTTAAAGAGAGGTCAACACCACACGCTGACTGTAGAAGAACTAACACATGTTTTTGCTGGTGCAACAGTTTTCAGCAAGCTCGATGCAAAGCATGGCTACTGGTGCATCCCACTCGACCATGACAGCCAGCTGCTGACCACTTTCAACAGCCCATTCGAGAGGTACTGCTTCCAAAGGCTCCCCTTTGGAGTCAACGTAAGTCAGGATCTGTTTCAGCGAGCGATGGACGAGATCTTGCAAAGGCTAACCGGCATTGTGTCGATTATGGATGATATTATTGTATACGCATCCACACCAGCAGAGCATTCCGAGAGACTATCCATACTTTTCAATTGAGCTGGAGAGAGAGGACTCGTGTTCAACCCCGCGAAATGCGCGATATCCGTGTCAGAGGTACAATTCTTTGACAACATCTATTACAAAAGTGGAGTTCGACCTGACCCAGTCAAGGTCCAAGCCATCGCTCAGCTCAAAGCGCCGACTTCCATCAGTGAACTACAATCGTTCCTCGGAATGGCAAACCATCTGGCACCGTTCGTACCCAACCTAAGTGACCACACCGCCCTGCTGCGCAAGTTACTTCAAAAGGACATGGATTTCCAGTGGCATCCTGAACACGACGAAGCCTTCATGTCCGTAAAACATTTTATCTGCCAAGCAGGATCTCTCACTTACTTCGACCCATCAAAGCCGTCTATAATCCAAGTAGACACGAGTCAAGAAGCCCTTGGTGCGGCACAGCGGCACAACTTCAAGATGGCCGACCTATTGCTTTTGCATCCAAAAGTCTTACAGACACCAAAATGCGCTATGCCAATATTGAACGAGAACTATTGGCATGCGTCTTCGGTGCCGAACGTTTCCATACATACATTTACGGCAAACCATTTGTCATCGAGTCTGATCACAAACCACTCGAACTGATCAGTAAGAAGAACTTAACTGCCGCCCTAGCACGGCTCACAAACCACTCGAACTGATCAGTAAGAAGAACTTAACTGCCGCCCTAGCACGGCTGCAAGGGATGTTCCTGCGTCATCAGCGCTACGATTACGATATAAAGCACAAACCCGGGAGGGAGATGACTTTGCCCGACAGCTTATCACGACTCCCAAAACACGGCGCCGACAAGCCGATAGACTTGAATATCAAAGTGTGCTATGTACAGTTCAGCAACAACAAGCTAGCGGAACTCAGAGGCGCAACAGCTAGTGACGACGAACTCGTACTACTGCAGAAGTATACCATCAGCGGATTTTCCGAGAAACAGAGAGACTTGCCTGCCGAGATCCGTAAATATTGGCCATATCGTGACTAACTCAGTATCGAAAACGGTTTTACGATCAAGGGTGAACAGCTCATGTTCCCGGTAAGTCTGCGTACACAGTACCTCGAAACTATTCATGAAGGTCACCAAGGCATCACGCGATGTCAGGCCCGTGCGCGGATGTGTTTATTCTGGCCAGGTATTAACCGGGATATTGAACAACTCATCAATCAGTGCCAACAATGCCAGACATTCCAAGCCTTACAACCCAAGGAGCCCATGGAAGCCATTACTCCAAACCTCCCGAACCAACTGTGGCACACCCTCGGCATAGACTTGTTTACCTTAAATGACCGGAACTATGTGATTATCGCCGACTACTACTCCAAGTTTCCCGTCATTCACCAACTAAGTGTTGACTCAACAAGCTGAATAGTCGCTCAGCTGACTAGCAGCACATTTTCGTTATTCGGTATACCCAGTACGATCATCACCGATAATGGCCCGCAGTTTATCGGACAACCATTCCAAGATTTGCTCAAATCGTACAACGTTACGCATATAAGCAGCTCCCCGTTACATCCGAAATCCCATGGATTTATCGAGCGTGCCATCCGTAGCGTGAAGGCACTTATCCATAAATCTGCAGAGGACACAGGTTGGGCAATGTTAGCCTACCATACGACAACCATCGGTCCTCAGCTCCCGTCACCCACGGAAATTCTCTTCCGATGGAAGCTACAAACAACCCTGCCCGCATGCAACCGCACACCTAGCGATAAAAAGTTTGACGAATATCAAGCATGTTGGCAGGAAGCGAGCCAAGAACGATACAATGAACACAGCAAGAAGTTGCCTGAACTCCTATCGAACCAACCTATCTTCTACCAGGATGCCACTCACAGAACGTGGTCTCCCGGTACCGTCAAGCCCAGAGCCAAGATCTTACACCATCACTTGCGACAACACCGGCCGAGCTCTACGTCAAAATCGTGTGTTCTTGCGTCCGCGTCATGTCACATTCTCCGATTCCCCGAGTAGCCCTGCTGGACTCGGAAACACCACTGAGGATGACGCATGGCCAACGAAACCACAAACTCTTCCCGAGACAACAACAGCTCAGACCATCACCGCTGGAAATGTCGCCACACCGTCTAAGGTTTCGCCAGCTCGAACTCGAGGCCGAACATCAGCAACCAATCAACAACCAACCCGCCACTCTAACAGACTGACAAAACCTACCCAACGACTTATCTCACAAATATAAATGTGTTGGCACTGAGCTATTTATACTGATGGCAGAATAAACCATCATTGATAGCCAGTCAGCTGGCATGGGCAGTCTACCCCATCCAGCCAGTAAATACTGTTTTTTTTTTTACTATATAAGAATTGTGTACTGATTGAACTTTTGACCTTAATATGTCTTACCCATAAATCATGATCATTTTCCTCTGTCAAATGAATCTAGAAAGTATTAACTAAGGTACACAAATACTACTGATAATATTTTGAACTGAAACCCTGTAAACCACATTCAGTTAATTTGTATTATCCACATAATTCCCCAGAGAATTTTGCATTTGGTTACTATGTCCTTTACATGATACTCTCCCAGAGGTTTTGCATTTTATGGTATTGACCAAGTTTTATTACTTTTGTTCCTTTCCAAGGAAGGGGGATGTTGTATGATGCTGTTGTTGGGGTATTAAAGCCAACACTTGTTGTTGGTACGGGCCTTTCCCTTGGTTGGCCCGTAGGGTGGATGTATGATGCCTTGCAGAATACATGTGTGAAACCTTAACTGACGACTTTGTGTACGTCAGCTAGCGGCTAATAAAGTAGTTGATTTCTTGTACTCTAAATTTCGTGTTTGTCTTCATTTCCTGGCTCCCCTAAAAATGTAATAGATCTGACACCATTGATTTATGGAACCATGAAATTTGAAACTTTATGAATTTATTCGTAACCTGGTCAAGTCGTCCAAAAATCTCGTACAATGGCCATTTTGGCGAATGATTACGTCCTTACTTTGATAGGAAAAGAGATGTATTAGGAGGTAATGTTTGTGGTATTCTTTAACGAACAAAGGCAAATCTATAACCAAGCATTTTTAGCTAGAATGTTTTACCCTAAAGGTGTCCTTGAGCTCTGGTATGGGCGTTTTAGCTATGCGAAATACCAATGTTTAGTAAAACGGGTCAATGTGTTGCTTTCTGTTCCAAACGGTAATGCAATATTGGATATTTAAAATGGCTGATTTGTGTTTAAGTAACTCGTTAATTTATTCAACTCATTAATTCTAGCTTGTAATTACTAACATTTTTGTACCTATTTATAGGTGTGTTTACCTAGAATTATTAACTGCAACAACAAATGAATGACACTTAATTTTTTTGTATGTATTTAATTTTTCATGCCAGATCGAAGGATTTTCTTTGGATGTGATTTTACCTGGAGCTGCAAGAATACTGTTGGTACTTATATATGCATCATTCAGAATCTACGGATATCAATAAAAATAGCGAACAGAACCATTTGCTCTCTCTCTCTCTCTCTCTCTCTCTCTCTCTCTCTCTCTCTCTCTCTCTCTCTCTCTCTCTCTCTCTCTCTCTCTCTAACGGAATTGCCACTATAATAACAATAGTTTTTCACAATTTGCTATCTTTTCTTTCTTCTTCTAAATCCACTATTAAAATTCTGAGATAGCTTCCATAAATATAACTGTTTTTATGGAAACTTACAACAGACTAGAAGAGCAGATCTTCCTGTTTCCCCTGAAACATAATTAGAAATAGATCAAAGGTCATTATAGAATAAGAAGGATTAAAAGTGCAACGTTTATTAACATATAGACTTAGATAAAGGGATGAGATAGAATTGGGTTTTATTTAGTCACCCTCGAAAGTCAAGACGAAAACGAAAGAAAACTGTGTTGCGAGTTCTTCTATTTTCTCCAAAATCTATAGAAAATTGCATAAATCAATCTTCATTATTGTTAACGAAAGCAAAGATTTCACGTTTGTATTCTATCTTTCAGTTTCTTTACTTATTAGATACTGATGGAGCAGGAAAGGCTTCCTCCAATCTCAGTGAACGGTTAATATAACGCAAATTATTGACGAGCTCAATCAGGTGGAAAGATTTTTTATCATAATGATGTGTTTTTGAAAATTTGAGCTATTTAACGTTTTAAGAAAACTTGTTTGTGTTTATAATTATTTTTGATAAATTTCAATGAAAATCTTTATATCATGTAGAAGATTAACTAAAAATTTACATATATAGTTATAGAAAAAGAAATCAGAATTTTAAAAAGAGGCTGATGAAGTTGCTTGGGTTCTTGGGTAACCTCTACCGTCATGTAAGGAACAAACATTAATATTATTGAATACCCTCTTAACTGAAGGGTTGACAAAACGAAAATTCTAATCGTGATTGCTCGATTCTTTCGCGTATTTGGAAAATCAACGGAGAGATGTTAAATATAGATACGATCCAGAGTATATGCCCAGTTCACTACTATGTGTAATCTATGACTGTAAGAACCATCTATTTTACCCCAAAATAAGAAGCAATGTAAAATATGTTTTAGGTATACTGTTGTATCATATAGTTACTTTATACATTGTAATTGTATAATAAAGGCTTAATGTATCAATATACCGATAAATTATATAGAAAATTCACGCATTTCAACAGTGATTTAAAAAATCGTGCTGGAATGATTACCTAATATATAACTATAATTTGAACTTTGAAAATTTTGTTATATAAAATAAATTTTGATCAAAGTTTACTGAAAAAAAAATAATTTATTATAGAAAATATGTAAAGATTTATGTGATTTCTTTAATCACTTGTGAACGAATTAAATCTTGAAGGTATTTTTTAAAAATTGTCTAGTAAAATATGAAACAGAAGAATATTAATCTTTTACCTAATTCATGGATGAAAACACCTTTACAATTCCTCTTTTTACATTTGAATAAAATCAATCGTCTATATTTCTATCTAAATGATTATATGTGCTATTTTCTTTTGATGTTTCATGAATGATGAAAATTTAAATATTTTGTTTCGTACAGTAAGTTTTTATATCAAAATCTGCCCCCCCCCAAAAAAAAAAATATCCATTTTTCATCAGTCTAGGTCACTAATATTAGGTTGACTTCCTATGAGCTATCACACAAAATTCTCCTACCATCACCAATCCGTTGTTAGCTAGCGTGGTGATGAAAACTGTCCAAACACCAGACATGAATAAGGGCATGTCTGAGGCCTTTGACCTGCAGACGAGTAGAAACGGCTGTGTTATATATATATATATATATATATATATATATATATATATATATATATATATATATATATATATATATATATATATATATATATATATATATATATATATATATATATATATATATATATATATATATATATATATATATATATATATATATATATATATATATATGTATATATATACATATATATATATATATATATATATATATATATATATATATATATATATATATATATATATATATATATATATATATATATATATATATATATATATATATATATATATATATATATATATATATATATATATAGGAAAGACTCAGTATTGGATATATATATATATATATATATATATATATATATATATATATATATATATATATATATATATATATACATATATATATATATATATATATATATATATATTATATATATATATATATATATATATATATATATATATATATATATATATATATATATATCTGGGTCTTTAGAATTAAAGTTTAGTGAAATATTGTAAAATTAAATCAGACAATGGCTAGGTTAAGTAAAATTATAAGTAAAAACCAGACTATATACCAGTTTAGTGAGATCAGTGTTACTGTATAGACATGAGTCTTGGTATGACAATGAAACAATTTTCAATAGATTCAGGAGATTTGAGAACAAAGCCTCAGAAGGATGTTGGGAGTTAAATGGCAGGGTAGAATTAGAAATAAAATTATAAAAGAGATTACTCCAGTGCCATATGTGGATGAGATCATGATAAGGGGTAGATGGAGATGGTTTGAGCATGCTCTTTGCATCCCAAAGAGAGATTAGCTCACCAGACTTTCAACTGGACTCCACTAGGCACTAGAAGAGTTGGAAGACCTAAATCTACATTGCTGAAGACTATGAAGCGTGAAGTAGGAGACGATGAAAGGAGAAGTAGGCCTATTGATTTAAAAGTTCAAGATAGAGACGACTGTTGAAATCTAACTGAGGCATTTTGCGTCAATAGGTGTAGGAGGATGAGGATATATACATATAGGTTATACACACACACACACACTTATATATAAATCTCATCTGTTAAACGAGTGTGCCCAGTTCTTTTTGGGCGACAAAGGGCAATCTCACACCTTCTAAGGATGTTATCATATTGCCAAGGAGATATAGCACGTGTAATCTTTTTATTCTGATCAACTAAATTTGAATTTTTTTTTTCCAAAAATCACCAAAAGAAATCTTGATAAGAGGCAAAAAGTCATTGCAAAAAAGTGGATATCTTCCAGGAAGCAATTTGTCTGTTCCTTCTATTGCTAGTTTGTCCACTTCTTCATTTCCTGACACACCCACAAAAGTTGAGTACCCAGCAAAGCATGTAAGTAGGAAAAGAAAATTTTTTGATATAATATAAAGACTCAAATTCAAGTTTTGTCTCTCACATCTGCTAAAATACTTCCTTTCTCTCCAGGGAACTCTGTATCTTCGCTTCCCCCACCTTAATCATCCCACTCTGTTTCTTTCATCTTCTGGACCAAAGGAATCTCCTTTCCACCGGACGTCTAACTATTATCCCAATGCTGAGTCTCCCCCTCCCCCCTCCAACAACGCCTTCTTTTTCTTACTGATTCAGTTTTTTTTTAAATTTTACATTCAATGTTTTAATAAGACGTCAATTTTTATCCTCAAAAAAAAAAAAAAAAAAATGTTTTTCGTAACTTGTTATCCTTTCGTTACTCCCGAACCTTCATTTCCTCATCTCCATCTTCCTTTCCGCCTAAAAGGAACATCGTCAGCCACATCCCTCGAAAACAACATCAGACGACATTAAATAAACAGTTTGTTTCGAAGAAAGAAAATAATCTCAATAAGGATTAAAAGTTTCATTTTCGTATAGACAGGATTCTCTTTGCCACAACTTCATCAAGGACAATTTACCTTATAAATGAAACCAAAATTTTCCCTTTTATTCTGGAAGGCAAATTGTGTACTCTACAGATAGATTCTTTAGGTCACAACGAGGGAGCAGAAGGGTGTAGGTCCTTTAGCCTCACTCCCATAAGGCGTAACACTTTGGAGGGACGCTTCTTTAACAGGAAATAGAATTTAACATAATATTATATTTGATACCTCCTTTGAGCGTCCATAACTAAGTCATATGACCATGAACTCTATATTTGGTATCAGTTAACTCCCAAAATGACCTTGATAAACACATATATAAACCGAGTCTCATAGTCCCAAAGGAGCAATGTTCCAGGATATACAAAATCCGATTTATCACAAAGAAAAAATCCAACTGACGATAAGGAATAAATTAACCACAAAATGAAATCCTTCTCTGGGAAGGAGTTTCACACAGGAATTCCTCAAAACAGGACGCCATTACTTAAGATACGGGAGACAGGTACAGGTTTCACCTCCCCTCGATCATATGTTATCATCTTATAGAAGAGTTTCCCAAAGATTTTAGACCTTACTATTTGAAGCTCGTCTGGTTCAGTGTAGCCCAGAGGTTCCCATGAAGGAAAACATTGAGGTTCTGCCATCTTCTTGCTTCTTCTTTCTCTTCTTAGAGATGAGTTTTACTAATTTGATATCTAATGTTCTTGTGACAAGAATATTATTCCAATGAAAGGTCTTGTCTACGTAACCAGTGTCACTGAATCTGCAAATTGGATTTCAGGATGCACTGAGATTTTCGTTGGAAGTAAAGGAAAGCAGTGAACAAAAGGTTCAGGAAACTGAAGAAATTAAATATTCCTTCAACATCTATTATGACTTGTATGAAGAAATCTTCTCAGGATAACAATAATCTGTCCTCTTGGTATCATTTTGACAAGTAGGCCTATTGCTGTGCTCTAAGAGGTATTACACAAGACATTCGGGTTGAAGTCACAGAGAGAGAGAGAGAGAGAGAGAGAGAGTTCGTATTAAAGTCAGGAATAGTCAGGCAGGCGTCTTTTTCCCGTCACCCTTGAAGGTTTCCTTTCAAAAAAAAAAAAAAAATCGTTTTTTGTGCAGAAACGATTCCTTCACTTACTCAAGCTTCCTTTTCCTCATCGAACCTGAAGACCAACGGCACAAACTTTTCAATTCCTTCATTTCTTCATACCTTATGACGTTTCATTTACCTTTGGAAAAGCGAAAACCTTTGACTGATTCCAATCTGTTTGGATCCTATTCCCATTCCCATTCCCATTATCTCAGACTTTCCCCAGAAAAGCTTCTTTTACTCTTTGCTTCTGATATATTTTAAGATAATAATTAGTTGTAATTATAAGACGTTGCTTTACAAAAGGGAACACCTAATTTAGAGCAATGCCATTTAAAGGACAATAACTTTTATCCTAGATATGAATGACACACTCTCTCTCTCTCTCTCTCTCTCTCTCTCTCTCTCTCTCTCTCTCTCTCTCTCTCTCTCTCTCTCATGAAAGCTATGCTATTTATACTAATCTTTCTGTAATGTGAACTACATAATTTCAAAATGAATAGATGCTTTTAAGGGGATTCTGAAGAGTGGCACCAAGGGGACTCTCACCTGAATCACTAACCCTCTGCACATCTGCTTATCCAGGACTGATTCACCAATAGAATTCAAAGCATCAACCTGAATATGAAAGTCCCTACATCTTAACTTCTGTCACAAAATTCCTCCTACGACTGGCATAATACAAAAGAGGAAATCCCATCCTTGCACTGGCCATGATAAAAATTGTCTTGGAATGAAACAGCTCTTCTCTATACCTGAGTCTACACTATACAGATTAAAACACCTACTGTGACTTGCTGCTTGACTGTTCGTCTAGTTATAGAGGACTCGACGATTTCAGTTTGTTAATTAAGAACAATAAATGGGTTGTTGCATCCCAACGCTTCTTTTTCAGGTGGACAGACAGACAGACAGACAAACAGACAGACAGACAGGCGTTCCTTCGTTACTTTAAACTGGTGTTTTGTTTTCGGAAGATTTGGTTTTCTAAATTTAAAACTGCTTTTTCATCTTGGTATAAAAAGGACGTAGTCTTTATCAAAGAAAAAGGAGAGAGAGAGAGAGAGAGAGAGAGAGAGAGAGAGAGAGAGAGAGAGAGAGAGAGAGAGAGAGAGCATGTTTGTTAAAGGATTGATCATTCGTGCAACCTTGCCCAGTTTGTCTATGTTTTAATATCATGTGTTTTATTTGCTCTGTTCAAAAATGAGAATTTGAAATTTCACTTTAAACACAGCCTTCATCATGAATCTCCCTGTTGAGGATGCTGTGTCAAGTCTCTCCATTTGCTTGAAATCAAAAGATCCCACGAGATGGTCTGATATAAGATGCAAGGCCAAAGGGATTCCATTTTGGATGACCTGTATTCATTTCATCTTGTCACGGTAACACATGAGCTTCTCAAGTAAATGCTGTTTCATCCAATGAGCTGGTTTAATGTCTGATTCTTTATAAAGAGATCACATTAAGAGTAGATGGAACATTCATTGCCCCACATTTAGATTGGATGTAAAAAAGATCACTTGCCAAACATAATCGTCGTTTGTTACAATTTTTTTTTTTTTAATTGGAACCGGAATGAACAACGATTCGAATCTAATAATGACTTTAAACAGATAAACTTATCCATCTATGGGGAAAGGATGGATGCTGCTGGCATATAGCCTCCAACCAGCCATTCCAGATCTAATTCTAGATAATAATTAGAATCCAGAAGTCTTAATGAAACCTAAATAACATCTTAGGAGGATGGTATGAATGTTAATTGGGTCATAATGAGGCCAGATAATGCAGGAGGGTAAATCAATAAGTGATTAAAATGTTATGGACAAATGAAGGGCTTCCAGAATAGAAAATAAAAACACTTATTTCCAGAATTTCAAGCATGACTACTCTGTCACTGAACACATTTCAAATGTCTTTATAAATAATCAAACTCGATATATTTTTCACAAACGATGAACAAACACATCAGTCTTGTCGATTTAATTGAAAACTGTTAATGGAAATAAGTATTACTCTTTCATTGGAAATATTCGATTAAAATAAACGTCATGATTAATTCATGGTGATTTTACATGTTTCCACACCATGGGCTGTCAAACCTTTTAACCTCAAAGATGTGGAATTTAATGTTATTCCCATACAATAGAGAAAAAGAAAATATTTGATCGCTGAAGAGCAATAATCTATTGCCGTTACCTCTCCATATTTTGTTGGCGAAAACTACATAAAAGACCGATTGAAAGCTGGTATGTTATCGTGCATCGTGCATGTAATTCAAGAGATTAATATATCGTACACAAACAAATAAAACTCGTTTATTCCGTTAGATGATCAAGTTGGAATTGAGTTACCTTTATACTAAAAATATTCATGCATTGTCAAATGACTCTCTCTTTCCTAAGAAAAATGGGTAACAAACTGAAATAAAAAGGGGAGAAAAAACTAATAAAATAAAAAAGTATACTTTTTTCACATTAATTTGACGAAAACATAGAGAAATGGATTTGAGGACAGATGGCAAATAGAGGTAAATCAGACCTAGTGTTTCAGAAAATGTCTCCTATGATACAACACTGAAAGGAGCTTATATATACTCTCTCTCTCTCTCTCTCTCTCTCTCTCTCTCTCTCTCTCTCTCTCTCTCGTGTGTTCTATGCCACAACTAACTTAGGGTAAAAAGGGACAGTACGAAGTAACGGCTGATCTCGACCAGGAGGAGTAATCAATGGAGGATAATGTTGACCCTGGACGACCCTCAGCTAGTACCAAGTGTAGCTCTCTCCGCAACAAAACTTTTGCACAGTATGTTGTTATGTCTTTGATCGTCTTACCAAGGCGAGAGTAGATCATTCTTGGACAAAGATTACAACACTCTACATAAAACGGCATTAATCTTTTTATAATATTTTTGTATAATGAAATCTAAATAATATCATTTATCAGTGCTATAGATATATTGGTTATTACCAGCGGCAGAGTGAAATTCCACGTTTGGTTTACTCATTTATGCACTGAAATAAATTTTTATCGGAATTTGTTGTGAAATAGACATAGTCGATATGAGCACCTGCAAAAGGAAAGACTTTATTCAAATCACATAATAGATTTTCAGCAGCATAATGAATGACGTCACCAAACATAGGTAATATTGTTATTTTTTAATGAAAACTGGTTTTTTTTAATAAATATTCTCATCTCAATCAATAGCAGAGAAATATTGCTTATTTCATTACAAAACAGCTTCCGTCCTCAGTGAGAGAGAAGCAAACATGGGACTTTATAAGGGAGAAGAAGAAGTAGAGAGAGAGAGAGAGAGAGAGAGAGAGAGAGAGAGAGAGAGATCTTGTTGATGAAGCCCAGGCGAAGCGATTCCTGAGCAAGTCTTCTTCTTCTTCTTCTTGTTCCTTTTCTTCTTCTTCTTTCAAGGGAAGAACCTTTTGATGCAGCAAATCTCAAGAGGAAATTATCCGGCCTCATCATCGTCAACAAGTAATAATAATAACAATAATAATAACAATGTTGTGTCAATGACACGTCAACTCTTAATCAACGACCATTCTAAATATTATGTCACCGAAACTACTAGAAGAGTGGCAACCGATAATAGACTTTAATTTTCACCACTTTCTGAGAATTGTCCTTTTTAATATACACACAGAACAGTCTCTTTATGTTATATTGTAGGGGAACTAATTCAAGGGTAAAGAGAATTTGATCAAACACAATATTGGCTCTGTTTAGAATACAGAATATTAATTTAGTAACTAAGTTATCCTAAGAGAAATAGTTACTTAATAACACTTAGTCAGAGTAGAGTACCTTTGTTTTATATAGATATTCTAAGTAAAGTTATCTCAGGAACTAAAGTAACCACTTTTTTTTTAGAGTCCACCCAATGTTATCAATCATCTTGAAGCAGATTGAAACCTTAGAAGCATAATCATCTTAAAAGTAGTTTATTACAACGAATGACTGTTTCATACATCATCAAATAAAACTGATGATGAACTTTCTCTCAGGTTATCCAATTGGAACAAGTTAAGTCCAGTAATCCTACTCTTGGCGTTTTGTTGAGCGTAATGTTGTCGAAATGTAAGATGGCGTTGTTTTCTTGAATATATTTTTGTTACTTATGAAAATATTATAGCATATATCAGTATCCCTGGGAAATCCATATAAATTCCTTCATTATTTCTAAATCCAACAGAAAACCTAATGGAGACAGTAACCTCCCAATCAAAAATATTTTCCTTTACTTTTTGGAAACCTTCATCAGTCAGTCATTCTGTCAAACTCTCTTGAAATAAGAATAGAAAATCACAACCCAAAAATATATGAATTATTGTTAGGATTTAGTATAGACTTCTTAGATAAACCGACAGTTCTTCTCTCCCTCAACTATGAATGGGATGTTTGTTTAGAAATAAAGAGAATAGAATTCGACATATGTGTTATAATGCATGCAATTATTCAGAGCTCCCAAATCATCCCGTTTTACAACAAAAGTCGACAACATTTCTGAAAACTAAAGGAATATTTGATATTTTAGATTTCTTATATTATTCAGTGTTTCCTGCACAAGTAGAATTATCATCCCTTATGCATACAGTAGAGGGAAGAGAGAAATATATATATATATATATATATATATATATATATATATATATATATATATATATATATATATATATATATATATATATATATATATATATATATATATATTGTACCAACCATGTGTCACACAATTGTACATAATTATTTTGTATATATTATGCTTGTATCTGCGCTCTTCCCTCGCACTAAAAAGAACCTGAATGATCATGTCTCCGGTTTTGCTCTAACATTGTCTGTCTCTCGAACATATTAGGTCCTGTTGCCTTGAGGCTTTGTATATAAAGGAGAGTGTTCCTTAATAAACAACTCAGTTGATTGCATCCTGCCTTTGAGTTCACAACCCTCTCTCGGCCCGTCACATTGGTGACCCCGGAAGTCGACTCGCTCCCACCGCCTTCCACCCCCCCCCCCCTCGCCCCTTCATCGTTGGTACTATGACGGACTCTACAGCAGTTGGTGTTGCGGCCGCTCAATTCAAACTTTCATCGTTTGCCAGCGGAGAGGCGTTTGCTTGGTTTCAGCGCGCAGAAGTCCAGTTTCGTATCAGGGGCGTGACTCGCTCAACCACCAAAGCGGATTATGTTCTCGCGGCGATACCCGAGGACACCTTCCCAGAAATATCCGACTGGCTTTGTGAACAAGGAGACACCCCAATAGCATACGACGCCCTCAAAACATACCTTCTGCAGCAGTACTCGCCGTCGTCAGCCGCCCGTATAGCAAAGCTTTTTCACCTCTCGCAACAACCGTTGGGGGGACCAAAGGGCTTCGCTTGCCTTCAGGAAAATGACCAGTATCGCTTGCCTTCAACCTGCCGCAGACGGCTCTCCTCGTGAGGTGAACCTACTTCGTGCCCTTTGGATACGCCGTTTACCCGAACCTGTACGCACTGCCATACCCGATGTCGATAGTTTACCCATAAAGGACTTGATGACTAAAGCCGACGCCCTTATGGACAGCCACTTCAAGACCTCCATCAACACCTCCACCCCTGACGACGAGGATGCCTATTCAACGTCAACCGAAGCTGAAATGAATGCCGTAGGACATACACGCCTACCCCGTGACGTGCCGAAGCGGCGACAAAGCCGCCCACCACCCACCAATCGCTCGCGCCCCAACTAACGACTTCTACAGCCACTTACTACCTCCCATCCACCGCAGTTTTGCTACTACCACTTCAGATTCGGGGCAACCGCGAAGAAATGTGCCAAGGATTGTCAGTGGCCAATAAACGTGTAAGTAGGCCATCGCTTGTGGCAGTGGCCTCCCATGTTTCTAATCTTTTCTTTTTACAGGATGCAGGAACGGGCGTGCGATTTTTGGTAGACACGGGTGCTTGTCGTTCTCTTTTGCCAAAGAAACTCTCCGAGGCACGAGGTTGTCTGTCTACATCTGCCGACGTCCGCATAGTAGCTGCCAACGGATCTGCGATACCCACCTACGGTTACGAGAACCTCACATTATCGTTCGGAAACGGTAAATTCAATTGGAAGTTTCTCGTTGCTGACGTCACAATGCCAATCCTCGGTGCGGATTTCATCTCTCATTTCCACCTTCTGGTCGATGTCGCCCACCGACGATTGGTCAACGCAGACTCGTACTTGTCGACACCTCTTCAACACTCCCCCTCTAACCTCGCTCTCCACATCAGTGCACCCACGGATGCCTACGCCCACCTCCTCACGTCGTACCCGGAAGTTTTCCGTCCAGAACTTCGCCAAACACCCACGGTTCCTGCCAAGCACGTTATTTATCACAATATCAAGACGACGGAACCCCCAGTCTTCGCAAAATTCAGACGTCTGGCACCAGAACAATTGGCAGCCGCCAAACAGACGTTCGCCGAAATGGAGGAAATGGGCATTTGCCAAAAGGCCTCCAGCCCATGGTCGTTAACCTTACACATCGTTCTGAAGAAAGACAGCTCCCCCCGTCCGTGCGGGGATTACAGGCGCCTGAACATGCAAACAGAACCGGATCACTACCCCCTCCCAAACATTGCCGACGTGACCTCCTACCTGCACAAAGCGAAGGTTTTCTCTACGCTCGACCTCCTGAAGGGGTATTATCAGGTGCCTATGAACCCAGAAGACATCCCCAAGACCGCCATCACAACTCCGTTTGGTACATTCACCTTCAATTACTCCTGTTTTGGCCTTCGTAATGCTGGGGCAATGTTTCAACGTCTCATGGATGGCCTCTTAGGGGACCTCCCTTTCTGTGTATGTTATGTGGACAACATGCTTGTGTTCTCCTCCTCAAAAGAGGAAAACCTCCGTCACCTGCGAATCGTGCTCGACCGCCTGCAACAAAACGGCCTTGTAGTCCGGTACAACAAGTGTACCTTTGGCACCAATGAAGTGTTGTTCTTAGGGCACCGTATTACTCCTGAAGGAGTCCATCCCCTCCCTGAGAAGGTAGCAGCTGTTCAGAACTTCCCCGCGCCCTCGACCGTCAAAACTCTGCAGGAATTCTTGGGCATGTTAACTATTATCACCGTTTTCTGCCAGCCATTGCCGCCACTCTTGCTCCCCTCTACGCCTCCCTCAAAGGCAAGCCAAAGGACCTGAAGTGGGGTCCCCTTCAAGAAGCAGCCTTCTGCAATGCAAAGAAGGCCCTATCAACTGCTGCGGCTGTCACTTTTCCTATCCCACACGCCCCTCTCCTTCTCTCCACCAATGCCAGCGACGTTGCTATTGGTGCAGTACTCGAGCAGGTGGTCAAAGGCTCGCCCCGCCCATTGGCCTTTTTCAGCAGAAAACTGTGTAAGGCAGAATCGGGTTATTCTACCATCGATCGAGAATTGCTGGCGGTGCACTTGGCTGTCCATCACTTTCGCCCTTTCTTAGAAGGTATGCCCTTCGTCATTCGCACAGACCACATGCCTCTGGTGCACGCCTTCACTTGACAGTCTGAGGCCTGGTCCGCCCGTCAACGCCGACGTCTCTCCGCCGTGGCTGAATACAATTGCACCCTTTAATACGTCCCTGGGAAAATGAATCCCGTTGCCGATGCCCTGTCAAGAAACACGTTGGCTGCCGTTCAACTGGGATTGGATTACAACGCCCTGGCTGAAGCCCAACGACAGGATCCAGAGTATCAAGCTTGCAGGACATCCTGCACGTCCCTCCGTTGGGAAGACTTTCCCCTTGAAGACTCCAACACCACCCTCCTCTGTGACATCAGTACTGGTAGACCGCGACCTTGGATTCCTGCTCCCATGCGCCGACAGGTGTTTGATTTCATTCACGGCCTTTCACATCCCTCGTGCCGTTCTACTGCACAGCTGCTGAAGGCAAAGTTCATTTGGCACGGCATTTCTAAGGATGCTAAGAATTGGGTCCGCGCCTGTACTTCTTGCCAAACTTCCAAAGTACATCAACACACGGATTCAGGAGTGGGCAACTTTCCTCAACCTCAGCGTCGTTTCGCACACATTCACGTCGACGTTGTAGGCCCCCTACCCACATCACAAGGACATCGTTACCTGTTTACCGTCATCGACCGCTCCACTCGTTGGCCTGAAAACTGCAAAGTCCGCCTCATGTACATCTGCCTTACTCTCTGGATGGATTTTAAGATTCGGTATCCCTGAGCATATTATTTCTGACAGGGGAACCACTTTCACCTCTCAATCGTGGACGTCATTAGCGAATCTCCTGGGCATCACCCTACATCAGACAACGGCCTACAACCCCGCTGCTAATGGAATGGTTGAACGTTTTCATCGCACCCTCAAAGCAGCTTTGATGTCCCTCTGCAAGGATTGCAACTGGTTTACTCAGCTTCCCTGGGTCCCCCTGGGACTAAGGACCACTCCTAAAGACGCCCTCGACGTCTTGGCAGCCGAAATGGTGTATGGCGACCCGTTGGTCGTCCCTGCTGAATTTTTTCCTTCTACAACCTCCTCCGACGATCTCCAGCGCATACGTCACGTCGTGGGAAAATTTTCTACGTGCCCCCAGCGAAGCATCACATACCAACGGACTTGCACTCTGCAACGCACGTCTTCCTGCGCAACGACACTAGCAAGCCACCACTAACGCCCCCTTACACGGGCCCTTTCCTTGTGATCCGACGCAGTTCGAAAGCATTCCTACTAAACATTCGGGGTAAAGAAGACTGGGTCTCCATTGATCGTCTAAAACCTGCTTATCTTCTGCCAGATGACCTGCCTACAGTTCGCCTCTCTAGATCAGGGCGCCCTATTTAACATGTACAGTATGTCATTTTTAGGGGGGGAGCCATGTACCAGCCGTGTGTCACACAATTGTACATAATTATTTTGCATATATTATGCTTGTATCTGCGCTATTCCCTCGCACTGAAAAGAACCTGAATGATCATGTCTCCGGTTTTGCTCTAACATTATCTGTCTCTCGAACATGTTAGGTTCTGTTGCCTTGAGGTTTTGTATATAAAGGAGAGTGTTCCTTAATAAATATCTCAGTTGATTGCATCCTGCCTTTGAGTTCAAAACCCTCTCTCGGCCCGTCACAATATGTATATATATATATATATATATATATATATATATATATATATATATACATATATAATATATATATATATATATATCAAGTTTAATCAGAGTGAAGTTATCGACCTTCTTCCTCCTAAAGGAAACACTGTAGGAATGTCTGTTTGGCTTTAACCTAACTGCAATCAATTGCAAAAGACTCTTTTGCAAGACTCCATCATTTGCATTGGAATGCCACGAAGCCTGAGATTGTAACAGGCTCTGTTTCGGGATATGTCTCAAGTCTTGTTCCATGAAGACATAAAACAAAGTCACTGTGCTGATGACACTTTTTGGATCCCTTTGTCTGACATTGCCTCTCGCATGACGCTCCTATGTTCTGTTGTTCAATTGCGAGAATATAAACGATTTAGCCTCAATACATGGCTATTAGAGCTCACTCTCCAAAGGCGTTTGATAGCTATCTAACAAAAGAGGGTCTAACCAAACTAGTCGAGGATTACTTAGAGTAAACACAAACAATTGAACATCAATATCCATCACCAGTTACGAGCTCTTTAAACTTTTGCTTTGTATTTTGAAGAGAGGTCAAGGGAACAAGTCTTAACAATTGGAAATGATCATGAAAATCAAGAAATGTATTAATAAAATATTAATCTTTTCTTGTACAGACTTTCTAAAACTATAACTGGAACTGAATTCAAAAGAAAATGAGCCGGTAATTTTCAAGATAAATCTGAAGTATTTCTTATCTCAATATTATATATGAAGAAATAACACAAAAACAGATGGTGGGAAAACACAAATAAACAATACACTCTCTCTCTCTCTCTCTCTCTCTCTCTCTCTCTCTCTCTCTCTTTCATCCAGTACTTTTCACTAAAGGACCGCCAGAACACCTCCATTCCACCAATTGTCAAAATCCCAACTATGAGGAAATGTACGAATAATTAATGTAAAACAGTGATAACCTGAGACAAACAAACACACAGGAAAAAGGAAACCGTCATTTCTGGAGCCACAAGATCCCACTGTTTTTCTCTGGATTTTTAATCTCATTATTGTCACGTGTCCAACCTGGAATGAATCTGATTCAGAAATTAGATTAGTATTAATGATATCTAGAAGTTAAAATGGGATTTAATACGTTCAAAGTAACTGAATTAATATAAGGAAAAATATTGATATTATTCATTCTCTGATTCCCGGAGATGTTGTATTATACAGAAGAATGTTTGGTCTAATGAACTGATTTATTCTCAAATCTGATCTTGAGGACGGAAGCATGAATGGAACATTAGCATTCGGTAATCAGTTGCAGAGGAGGAAAGTAGCATTTTTGAGAATGTCTAATAATGTAAAGAATATGGCAAGGAAGAGAGTTTCATAAATCCTTGGGATAATTAAGCCATTCTTATTTTACGTATTTTGAAGGCTTCTTTTCTTATGTAAGGAGAGGAGACATGATAGGGCCCTAAGTAAATGAAACTCAGAAATTCTCCTGACTCAAAAATGAGAGAGAGAGAGAGAGAGAGAGAGAGAGAGAGAGAGAGAGAGATTATCTAACCTTTGAAATGATATATTGAGATTAACTTTTCTGGAAGTGAAATAATGAATCGAATGGTTTCGAATAGTTTATAACTTTGGGATGTCACTTAGCGATGTCTTCTTTTGAGGGGAGGGAACATCTCAGTGACACCTGACGTCAAACTTTGATTAACATCGATGGATATTTAAGGATGCAATAAACATGCAATCTGGAGCAATAAGGAAATTCGCGGAGAAAGTTTATGTTTATTCTAGCAATCCCCTTCATACTGCAAAGGGAGGTTTCAAAAAGTATTCCATTTGATTAATGTACCCATCCTATTTACACAGGAGTGAAGCTGCACGCTTAGCACAAACACATCTACAATGTCCTCCTTATGTAACTCTTCCTTTTTTCCCTCTTCTTCACGCTCATGAGGGGAGGTAAGCAGACACCTTTCCCCTCCCTTCTATCATCTTCCTCCTCCTCCTCATCCTCCTCCTCCTCTTCCTCCCCTCCACTACCCACCGTCTCTTCCCCTCCGATCCCATCCTACTCCCGTCCCCTCCCCTCCCCTCCCCCTTTCCTTACCCTCCTCCGTTCCCTTCCCCTTCCCTCCCCTCCTCATCCCCTCCACTTCCCTCCCCTCCTCTTCCCCTCACCTCCACTCCATTTCCCTCCCCTCCCCTCCCTCCCCATTAACAAAGATCAGACCTTGAGAGGGAGACCAACACCGAGAGACACTGGTCCAACTGCTTCCACATTAACCTTTCCTGCAAAGATGTAAACAACAAAAGATGGAAGACTTAAAGGTTTGGTATTTCACAAATAAGTAATGTAACACCAGTCCCTCTCATCTCTATCATCCGTAGGTCTTCTCAGGTGAAGGAACCAGACTCTTCTTCTTCTTCTTCCAAAACTCGTCTTTCAAACTTTGCTTCGTAAAACTCCACTAACTTCGGCCAATTTCTCATCAGATCAATAACGAAGACTTTTAGAAACTTGAAAAATTCTCAATATTTCTCAACATAACACTGGAAAAAAGTCTTCAGTGAATAACTTTTGTTTCCATTAGGAAGAAAAGCCGTTTTGCATATCATGTGCCAAGAAAAGCTATGAGAGAGAGAGAGAGAGAGAGAGAGAGAGAGAGAGAGAGAGAGAGAGAGAGAGAGAGAGAGATGCAACCTTTCCCAGCAGGGACTTGTCTTCCCAAGAGAAGAGAAAGAACGTAATTGCATGCCTTGAATATTCAGATCTATTAAACGAAGCACTCTTTATGATAGATAGTTTTTATCAGTGTTTCGGGAAAACTGTTTTAATTAAGACCATTCAGACAGATGCAATAACATTCCGTTTATTGTGCAAATATAGATGTTCATGAAACAGATCAGCAATGAGTTGCTAAGAAGATAGTTATGTAAAAGTACAATAAATATAAAATTTCTAGTAATCCTGAAGTGATGGTTGTTCCCTTAGGGAAAGGAAACTTGTAGTAATGTCCATTGCATAGCATTTATTCAGTCATTCTATATCTGATATATAATATCTGTTTCTGCTCAGTTCACTAATCCCTTTCAATAGACGTAGGATTAATATTTACTTCTTTTTAATTAAAGCTACAGGATATGTAGCTGTAACATACAGTACTCTGATATCCCTCTCAGACATCGCTTCTTTAGACTTCATAGGGAGAATTGACTCGAGTATTTTTCCTTGTTGTAATAATAGTACACAACTTTTGTATTCATCCATTTCAATTATTAATTATCAATGGGTTTCCCGGTGTGTTTAATTATGTCGATTTATCTATTTATTTATTTATTTATTTTTTATCTGGTCTTCTGCTTCCGCTATCATCTTAACTTGTTGGAAAAAACTTGTGGTTTTTTAAATTCTTATTCCTGATTTGGACATCAACCTCTCGTATAACCTCATCCACAGATAATAAAAGTTTCTAAATGACTACTCAATATCTAGTTAGATATACATACACACACAGATTCAACCCTTCCCACCACCTCCCCCTTTCCTAACTACAACACGGCAGTTTTAGTTTCCAAATGTAGCTCTCGGGGTACCACCTCTCATTAGGGTATGATTACTTCATCTCTCTCTCTCTCTCTCTCTACCCGAGGAGCAAGGAGAGCTGAGAGATGAGCGTAGTTGGTCAGGGAGAAAAAATAATTAACATGAGAGTTCATTGCTGCAATAAGATGTAACAACCAAAAATAATAGGCAGCATCAAGGATTTTTCACTTTCCTAAAATCGATTAGACCAAAAAAAAAAAAAATAATATAATAATAATAATAATAATAATGATAATAATAATAATAATAATAATAATAATAATAATAATAATAAAGGAAAACAAATAGTCAAGATATGAAGTTCCTTTTGGAATAAAAAAAAAAAAATCCAATTGATAAAATATGTAAATATAGATAACCTGCGAAGATGAATCTTTTTTCTTGGACATACGGGGACAATGAAGAGGGTCAGTGGAGGGTTGCGTTTTCACACTTAGTGCAAATAAGATCCACTGAAAATAACAGATATATATATATATATATATATATATATATATATATATATATATATATATATATATATATATATATATATATATATATATATTTATATATATGTGTGTGTGTGTGTGATGCTCTTATAGTGACCAGTTTCCAATTCAAGAGTTGATTAGACCCCAGTAAATAGTCGGAATTAATTCTCCAACACCAATAAAAATTCGTCAAAATCTAATGGCTTTTAAAAATCATGCATGATTAGGTACTAAAAGCCTTTTAGGTCTCTTGATGCAAAATCAACCTAATTATAAAATTCGTTTTATAGATAAAAAGTTTGAATAATTAATTAGAATAATCAATGTTGACATATTAAAGCCTATTTGTATTCAAACTATACTTTATATGTGATATCTTTTCTATAAAGAATAAATTGAAAAAAAGATGACAGACAAATTATATAATGCTAAATGGCCGTATTTATCAGAATATCTGTTTAGAAAGACAAGTCAGATATTGTCAGACAATAACTTTTATTTGAATGAATTTTGTATGTAAATGAGTAGTACATGTATCTAATACATTTATTCATGAGTTTTATTCATTAATAAGAAATAGAGAGAGAAATGATTTTAGGTGTAATTGTGAAGGAATAGAATAAATTGCAGAGAGACGAGAGAGTGAAGGAAGTACAGTAGGTGGGTGTTGTTGTTAGAATTTCGCTGAGTCTTGATGAATTAGAGCCAAAACATTCCGCTTATTATTCTAAAACCTTCGTATTGCTCAGAATGACTCATTGGGACGCGAACCAAAAGGCCGAGAAACAAAGGAACTGTCAAGTGATTGAGGATTTGAAATCATTTGTGTTTAGAGGTTTTTTTTCCATTAAATAAGTGTTAATCCTAGAAATAAGATTAAATGTGAAGCTTCATTCTCATTACATAATTTTGGAGGCTTTACATTATCTATTCTAAATGTAACAAATTCTTGTTTTACACTGAATCTTTCTAATAAAGTAATAATATATGTCACAGGAAAAACTAATGTGATATAATAATTTTACAGAGTTTTCATTCAATCAATATGATTGAGAGATTTAGTTATTAATTTAGTGAGAAGAGATTGAAGTTATAGGAAAAGCTGCAAGAGTTTATATTGAAACAACCTAGAATAAGGTAACAGTTATAGACGTCGTTTCCAAAAGGAACTCTGAAAGAATTGGTCTTAAATGTAGTTGCTAATCTTTAAATGTTCAACTACTCTTATTTGAGGCGATAAAGAAAAAGCCTCAAAAGGTGTCAGTTTATGTTATATTTAAAATTACAAAATCCAGGTGGTCTCTCTCTCTCTCTCTCTCTCTCTCTCTCTCTCTCTCTCTCTCTCTCTCTCTCTCTCTCAAAATGGTAAGGAAAAATGGTAGAGAGAGAGAGAGAGAGAGAGAGAGAGAGAGAGAGAGAGAGAGAGAGAGAGAGAGAGAGAGAGAGAGAGAGAGACGGTGTTTTGAGAATTATTCATTTTTTTTTTTGAAAACCTAAGCCTTTCTTTCTCGGAGAAGGAAAGCAATATTAGCTAACCACAACAAAATTGAAGTTTTTTTTTTTTTTTTTTTTTTTTTTTTCAAATCAAGGTATTGGCGAAAACAAGTTCTGCAGTTTGTTTTTCGTAACATCTAACAGGTTAATGGGTTAATCATTACGTCTGGCAAGAATCAAAGAAATCTGTAATATCTCATTTGAGAGAGAGAGAGAGAGAGAGAGAGAGAGAGAGAGAGAGAGAGAGAGAGATGAAATATTGCGTCATTAGATCTGGATTATATATTGTGTTCTCTTTAGGGAGGCAATTGCTATGAGAAGAAGAAGAAGAGAGGAAAAAAAGAGAGAAGGAAAAGATGTAGTGTTTCGTGAAGAGTTGTTGTACAAATTTCTCTCGTTTTTCATTTGCCGTAACATTTTCACTTTAGATATTTTCATTGTTCCCTTATACACTACTTTATCATTAATTGACTGCAATTGTGCAAAGTATTTACTCTCGTAGAATGACGTTTGACAATTGTCGTTACTTATTACTGCTAACCCCAGTCTCCTATGGACTGTCATTATCATACTCCTCTTAATTCTTAATAAGGTACATTGAATTACTCAAACGATATTTGTACTAATTGTCCAAAAATGACAGAATCTCATCCACTCACAATTTATTACCGATTGATGAATTATTATCAAATATTGAGAACAATAGATATAAAAGTTGAATTTCATCACCATTATGAACTGGCCTCTTTTTGCTGTTTTCTTTTTTGTGTCTCTAAAATTTTCATGATAAACAGAGCTTATTTTTCAATATGCAACGATCTACTTCAATCTCCATAAATACAAATATTGTTTGACATCTTTTAGACAGTTTCTTAAAAGTAATCACTTTTGGGTTTAATGAATTGACCACTGAAAAAAAGAGAATTTTGATATGCTGATATGGAAGTCAAATGGAGTCTGCCTTCCTCAGTCAATCGTGTTTTAGGGGATTACAAGGTCCAGCAGAAATTATAAAAGCAAGGAGAGAGAGAGAGAGAGAGAGAGAGAGAGAGAGAGAGAGAGAGACCAACAATGTCTGTAATATACTGGTCTAGACATTGTTATATGATTATAGGGAAATGTTATCGTTCTATTACAAGGATAAAAATTTCTTTAGAGAAGCACCGTTTGTTTATGACCGAATGTGCTGTTTCAAACAACAAAATACTTTCCATTACTTGATTATAAAAGTCTCCTTTTATTGGATGATGAATATTGAATGAACTTGAGCAAGGAATTAGAGATTATCTTGATATGTGCTTCTCTATGAAGCCTCTGGTGGATGCTATGAAGGATAGAAAGTAGTATTCACCTTATTAAAGTGATTCCAATTCCCTTTTAGAAAGCAATAGGACATTAAACGCATTCCTAAATCTCCCAGATGCAAAGAGCAATTCCAAGTATTCCAAGTATTTCAATGGGACTATACGAAAACGTGCGATATCACTGGCACCTTTTATTCAATTCCTACCATTGCACTTTTAAAAAGTGGAAATAAAACACTTCTGTTGGAAAATGGAAACACTATGGAAGCATTGTTTACCATTACTTTTTCTTTTGCTTTCTTTCATAGTTTTGTTTTGTTTCGATAAGTTTGCCAACACCGTTTTTAATTGGTCATTCTTTGTGTCTGGCATTTCTTTCTTTCTTTTATCAAACATCCATTTTTTCTTCAAATGTCTAAATCCATTTACAGATGCAAGTTTTTTTTTTCAAATATTTGCCACGTGTAAATCTATCAGTAATTAAGAAAGTAAGAAAGTTTTGAGAAATTTGGTTTCAAATTTTGTAGGTTACTGGGTGAAGTTCGTGTTGGTATAAATCTTGGTAGTAAAATAATCTATTGGTGGCATCAAAACCTCTGTCTGTCTGCTTCGCTCACTTAGATAACATAATAGATAGATACGTGAGGTTAGGAAGGAAGCCTCAAATAACATCAGTGTCGTAAATCACAGTCAAGGATGACCTTAGATGACCCTTTGTGAGATCTTAACCAGAAGGAGAGTGTGACTTACGATATTAAAATATATTGGAGTAAAAGGATTTTGGCCTTTTAAGGATCCATTTTGTTACTTGTAAAGAAGTAATGTTGCATTTATATGATCCTCTCTCTCTCTCTCTCTCTCTCTCTTCTCTCTCTCTCTCTCCCTCTCTCTCTAATATTTCGTCTTTCACCCTCTCCAAATTTTAATATTCTTTCTCTCTCTCTCTCTCTCTCTCTCTCTCTCTCTCTCTCTCTCTCTCAAAGGGATTAGGCAAACAACGAAAAATAAATATACAAAAATGATCCTCCACAAGATTCTTTGAACTTCTGGAAAAAATATCAGCTGAGAATTTCTGTAGTACAGCAAAATGACTCTGACTTTTAACATCCTATGGACTCAAAGGATTTGCTCATAATGACATAACTAATGTTTAGAAATCTGTTATGTAGTAGTGTATATGGAAAGAACTTTTTTTTTAATATTCTCTTCTTATTGAGCATATATAATAGTACAGTCTGCCTGTACAGTTCTTGTACTTTCAATACAGCGAATTTATCTGCATATAATTCCCCATAATACGTTTAGTAGAAGTCATTTATGATCATAATATAGTTAGTAGCAGTATTCATCCAGGTCCCTAAACCTCCATTAATAGCTGCCTCTGAGACTCCATCTATAGCTGATAGTCTTTCCCCTTTGTAACAGTAAACTCTTCAAGTTTAAACCTGTGTTTTATGTAATAACCATTTTTGGTCCTTGACCCTTTACTGTACATGGTCTATATAAGTACCATTTACTGTACATGGTCTATATAAGTACCATTTACTGTACGTGGTCTTTATAAGTACTGTTTACTGTAGATGTCCTATATAAATACCATTTACTGTACATGATCTATATAAGTAGGCTACCCTTCACTGCACATGGTCCATATAAATACCATTTACTGTATATGGTGTATATAAGTACCCTTTACTGTGCATGGTCCATATAAAGACTGTTTACTGCACACGTTCCATATACTGTAAGTACCGTTCACTGTACATAGTCGTTCTAAGCGCCATTTACTGTACATGGTCTTTTTAAGTACTGTTTACTGTACATGGTCTATAAGAGTACCGTTGACTGTACATGATGTATATAAGAACGTTCACTCTGCATTGTCTAAATAAGTATACCGTGCACTGTACATGGTCACTAACGGATCCAGGGGGACAGGTCGCAGGGGGTCACGATCCCCATATTTTCAAAAAAAAAAAAAAATTGACTGATAAATTTGGGGCTTTCAAAAAAATTGACTATTAAGACAAAAACTGAAAAGGCAGCTGCAAGAGATAGATCATACATTATCATTAAAACTGTTTGCCCGAAAGAGAGAGAGAGAGAGAGAGAGAGAGAGAGAGAGAGAGAGAGAGATTTCTAATGTTACCGTGTGAGGAAATCTTCTCATTCCATCGATAGAGTGATATATTATCTTTTCTAAGTGAAGTAAACACAGGACAGCCGACCATATATAGAAATGTTTGATATATATGGAATCAATGTTCAAAATCCCGCATCTGGCATCAAGCGATGGAAGGGACTGGTTTTGGGTCACAACGAAGCCCGAGAGGTACTGGAGGGAAGTGAAGGCCTTTGGGATATCGAAGGTATTTTAGATATGTTTGTAAAGTACGTCTTTTAGATCACGATGTCGAATGCAACTTTCCAATTTCCTTGTTAAGTAAAGTCTACATTTGTTTCATTAAATCCCGAGAGTTCCAATGAAATATCTCACATAGAGAGTAATGAACCGAATTGAATGGATACAAAGAATCGATAAAATATTCTTTGACACGAAATGGGACTGAGGTATTTTCCCTAGACACGTTATCAATAAATCCCTTTATATCCAAAAAAAAAAAAAAAAAAAAATCCTTATTGTGATGACTTGAATAAAATATGATGCAAACTCAAAAGAAGAGGCAGAGGCTAACTCGGTAATCCTTGAAATTGTCTTCAAGTGAGACTTGTGTGAGTTGATACTTGAATGTTTTCCTTCTGACTTCGATTAGAACCTAACAAGTGTGAATTTTCACACCAGAAAAGGTGGTGTTCAAGGACCTAAATAATGACAATAATACCAATATCGATATTAACATTTTGGGTCGAACATTCGATATTCCCAACCGGGCTCAATTTAGGGCCACCTGATGTGTTTATTGGACCAATGATTTGTTTATTATGTCTTTTGATCTGGTGGA
This sequence comes from Palaemon carinicauda, assembly GCF_036898095.1. Lineage (NCBI taxonomy): Eukaryota > Metazoa > Arthropoda > Malacostraca > Decapoda > Palaemonidae > Palaemon > Palaemon carinicauda. Next base: position 29,375,982 of record NC_090749.1, on the reverse strand, counting down.
CGGACGCTGCTCAGTGCCAAGGGAACACTCTTACTCATATTCTCTCGCTTCCTTTTCCTTTTGCTTATTATATTATTTAGCTGTTGGTTTTTCTTATTCTTCTTATCTTCATCATCCAGACTTTCTCCCTTTTTACTATTCCCGTTATTATCTTCTTTATCACTTCCATTCCAATCATTCCCATAATGGGAATATGAAAGAGGAGGAGAGAGGTGATTAATGATGTGATAACTCTTTCCCAGTGTATCTTTTGAAATCCCGTTTTTCAGATCCTTGATCTGATATCCGAAAATTATTTTGATTTCGTACCAAAATCAAAACGGCACTTCGTTCCTGGGTCCCATGGTATGCCTATGACATTGTTCATGGTAACTGCCTTTTAGTATCCAATTTATTTGCCAAAATCTCATCAATATAAACATTATAATCTACAATTTACATGGAATCTCGATACAGGAAGACTTGAAGCAAAGTTGTCAAAAGAGTAATATTGCGGGGAAACTATATCCTCAAGATTCATTCGATATCAAAGGAAAAATGACTAAGCTAATTGAAATTTTTGTGTATTTTTTCCCATGTGGTATTGGGTGTGATGAGTTTTTACCTGTGGTAATGCATATCGGTTATATATTCATCCTTACAGTAATCATATTATGCCGTTTTCATTATGGGGATGCTAAAGGTATCCTGACTCCGCTATTATTATTATTATTATTATTATTATTATTATTATTATTATTATTATTATTATTATTATTATTATTATTATTATTATTATTATTACTTGCTAAGCTATAACTCTAGCTGGACATGCAGGATACTATAAGCCCAAGTGACTCCAACAGGGAAAATAAACCAGTAAGGAAAAGAAATAAGAGCAGGATTACCAATTGAAATAAAATATTTCAAGAACAGTAACAACATTGAAATAAATATTTCATAAATAAGCTATAAAATTTCTAACACAATAAGAGGAAGAGAAATAAAATAGAATAGTGTATCCGAGTGTATCCTCAAGCAAGAAATGTCTCTCTTCTTTTAGGTTTCAATGAATTTGACTAAACAGAGGATGGGATCCACTTTTGTCAATCTACTGGAAATAATCAAATGTGAAAATTAAGGGTCATGAATAAGCTGTTGATCGTATGTCGTCCAAAATTCAGATGTTCTGTCAAAGAAACAAAATGCAAGACTTGACCTCTTCTTCTTTTAAAACATCAATTTGGAATCAACCAAATTCAGATATCTGTCCATTCGAGAACTCTACAGAAGTAGTTAGTTCCACAGTTGGGATTTTTCAATTGGATCTGAATTGATCCTGAAACAATAATAACTAACCCACATTTTGTATATAAATCAAATGAATAAATTGTACTGTATAGCTATAAATAATTCCCAGTTCGAACATACGCGTAAAAGAGACAGAAAAAAAAGATAAGGTAAAAATTCCATAAACTTACAAAAAAAAAGAAAATATCAATATGTGCAACTATCAAGTTACTGTGGCTTTAGTAATAATCATAACAATAATGTTAGTAATGATAATAATGATTTTGACTCATTGTGACTAGAAACTGCGTTATAACAATTAATATTTCCTTTGAGTTTTGTCTCTTGTATTGACTTTCCATTACTAAATAAGTTTTTGTGTTTGAATCTAATATTTGTTTTTCTCCTTTACTCTGAAATGAGAAAACACCTTTCTCAAGGAAGGAAGGATTTTGCTGACTATTATTTGCTTTTTATCAAAGACACAGCTCCAAGGATTTTCTATTCATTATTAGAGGAAATCGATGGCACTGATCTACATTGCTCTTCCAATCTTGATGTCTCTCCTAATCGGATTAGATCCGATGATTGGAGTTTTCCCAGTCGTCAATCGCAATAGCCCCAAGTAATGGATGGCCATTCAACCATGAACTCACTATATGAGGAGATTAGATTTGATTGGCTTTCAAAGCCAGGGATAAACTACATCGTTGTAGTAGAGTATGATCCCGGTTACAATCACCTTCATTCTTTAAGTAAAGGAAGGCAGATAGACTGATATTACATACACACACACACACACACATATGTTTTATACGAACTCCATACACATTCATGCATTTGTATCCCAACTTCCAAAACCTGTGGAAACTCTAACAACAAAAAGGACTAATCAGTTTAGAGTGTTTTTCCTTTCATGTCTCACATTACCAGTAATTACATGTCAACGGACAAGAACATTTTTGTCTTCGTCATGCCATTACCAAATGGTCAGGAGTTCGTAAGTGATGTTGATGGGAATTTCATCGAAGGAAATTACGCAATTTGTGAAAATTAATTTTCTCTACTTTGCTTTGGAAGAAAACTTTCCTTTTTGGTGAGCAAAGTTGAAGGGATTATTTCATCATCAGCAATATTATAGGTTTTTGCGTTAAAATTCCAAAACAATTTTCAACTTATCCTGAATGTTTTTGCTGCAATTCTTAAACCAACTCAAAATATTCGGGAGAAAATAAGCAAATCCCAGTTTCACCATGGCAATGAATGGCCTCCTGATCCCTTTGCCTGGTCTTATAGCCCAAACTCCATGTAAGTATTCCTCCCACCCATCTCCTCCAAATAAATATTGGAGAGGTGTTTTTCTTTCCTTACCTTTTAGTGAGTTTAAATGATGTTTCTAAAAGTGTTTATCCAAAGAGAGACGATGAACGTGCAAGAAGGAAGTGGCTGAAATGAGGCAACAAAATGTAAACTTCATTGCAAGATTATTGGCAACTTCAAATGAAAACTGAACTTTGATGTACCCGGAATTAAAAACCTGTAAATTTGGTAAATGCGAATCTAACAGGTATCCTGATATGCGAAATTTTTAGCTTTAATTTAGAAGGGCTATTTAACATTTATAAAGACATCTTCACTTTTATGGTTTAAAAACTGAATTTCCTTTTATTCATTATCTAAGATAAAAGATATCGGCGTCAATGACCTTCGATGGTAGGATACCAAAAAAGTCCAAATCAATCAATCAATTAATTCTTTTCAAGCTGGCCTGTTGAATGCGTCCCTGTCCCCTACTTCCACATATGTTTCTCACTAAGTCTTTTCTACTTCTTATTTCTGATAAACCTTTCAGGATGAGGTTGCAGGACCCAAGCTCTTTTCCACCTTTGAAACAATCAATAGCATGAGGCTAATTATCTAGAAAGGAGTTTGTTTTCTTAGACGAAAGGAAGATAGTTAGAATTTCATGGAATAACCATGGAGCTAAACCTTTGGCTTGGGAAGGCTGGCAACATAACCACTAGAACTCTGACCCATCTATTTTCATCAGGTCGATTCTGGCAGCTACATTAATTCGCATACACTAAACTGATACTTATCTCATGTTGTTCAATTCTCTTTTCGATATGTTAGATATACTCCAGATAACAATGAAATGTTTGTCCATACTAGAGATAAGAATCACTCTATTAATGGGCCATTTGAAAAGAATTGGTTCATTTAAATAACTAATTAGAAAGAAACATCATAGAGTCCAGTTTTATTGGAGAAATTACAAATTCGATGCATTTGTAAGCAAAGAGATCTGCAAGTATTATAAGAAAAACCTTAATTATTTAATGCAGACCTGACTGAAGTGACACTTGGTATCTTGCTTAAAAGATTATGTACCCCAGATAATAACTGCCTATGTGAAATTAATTTTTCGGATCCAAGCTTCCATTCACATGTATGTAGAAATATTGCATATAAATATGCATATATGCTTTGTTTCTACTTATTTGTGTGTATATATATATATATATATATATATATATATATATATATATATATATATATACAGTTCTCCCTGTTCTTGGTTATCAATACTCTGTCATCTGCATGGAACAGACACCATTGTGTTTTGTTCTTGACATCCTCCATCCACACATTAAAAATAGAAAGCAGCAGTGACCTCAGAGTGGATCCCTGATTTAGCTCCACCAAAACTTGAATCTCTCCTGTTATGACCTTACACACAATCAGTTACTTCCTGTAATTCTTCCCTCCTATAAACCATGTGATCTATTTTGCTTGACCTTCCACCTTTAGGTAACTAGATGTTCTGGCCGCTTGATCAGAAATGTACACGCACACACACACGCACACAATATATATATATATATATATATATATATGTATATATATATGTGTGTGAGTATGATTATAATATATATATATATATATATATATATATATATTTTGATGCATATACTGATAAGACTTTCTTATACTAAAAGATATTCATGAGAACAAATACTTGCATTATTATCATTATTATTATTATTATTATTGAGTTAAAAGTAATGGCTGCATCGGCCGAGTTTATTTTCTTACCACTCGACTGCAGCATCCACCTCACTCTCTACCTGAAGATGAGGAAGGACTTATCCTCGAAACGCATTGTAGTTTTTACTATTTTGTACCAAAAATTTTTCAAGTTTGCTGGCTGATTGCAGCGCTGTAGAGAAGAGAATTATTCGGAAAATAGAAAAATTGGATAAGAAAATAAACTCTGCCGATGCAGCCATTACTTTTAACTCAACCTGCCTAAAAGAGGGTCTCCTACCACGATATTATTATTATTATTATTATTATTATTATCATTAAATGCTAAGCTACAACCCTAGTTAGAAAAGCAGAATGCTATAAGCCCAGGGGCCCCAACAGGAAAAATAGCCCAGTGAGGAAGGAAACAGGGAAAAATAAAAGTTTTTAAGAACAGTAACAACATTAAACTAAATATTTCCTATATAAACAATGAAAACTTGAACAAAACAAGAGGAAGAGAAACCAGATGGAACAGAGTGCCCGAGTGTACCCTCAAGCAAGAGAACTCTAACCCAAGACAGTGGAAGACCATGGTATAGAGGCTATGTCCCTACGCAAAACTATGGAACAATGGTTTGATTTTGGAGTGTCCTTCTCCTAGAAGAGCTGCTTACTATAGCTGAAGAGTCTCTTCTACCCTTCCTAAGAGGAAAGTAAAGCTACTGCACAATTACAGTGCAGTAGTTAAGCCCTTGAGAGAAGAACGTTTATATCAACAGAGACTCCATACCATCGATAAATTCCTTATTTGACTCCATGATTTTGGAGGCCCAAAATTAAATTTCTTTTGACCAGTTGTACTTTTGTCCTGCAATCAAAATTCCTTTGCCTATTTTAGGTGTTCTACTCATCCCAAAAATGGACCCAAAGGAATAGAATAAAAGAATGACCACATTGTTTATTTACATTTATTACCTATTGCTTCTATACGTGATTGGCTCACAAATATTGGTCGTCCAAATGCTGCACACTTTTTGATGTGTAGGAATGTCATAATTAATTCTATAAAAAATTCCAATGACTATTTGAACAACCAATATTGTCCGTTATTCCTTTTCTGTGTGTTTTGAGGAATTTTTTGATCTACCAATACGTACATATTGTGTTGTGTGTGTGTGTGTGTGTGTGTGTGTGTATATACGCAAAATTAACTAAGCACAAACATGCAGACATGTGCTTTTTTTTTTTTTTTTTTTTTTTTTTTTGTGGCGGAATAACGCTTTATGAAAATCTAAATTAGTAGATCTCATTTAAGAACATTATATTATAGGCTTTGACCAAAAGGTGATTCTTTCGAATAAGATAAACTGTCCCTCTCCTTCTACTGACTGAGACATCCCGGAATTCTTTTAATGCTTCTGTTATTCCCATCGCTTCTGATAAACGTCCATCCCTTACGTGGCAGGAAAGTCTTCAGCTTCCTCCTTCCATTTCCTTTCTTGTTTTCTTCAGGACTGGGCAAGTGAAAGGCACTAGGATGCCTGTCCTGTTAGCCTTTCTCTCTTTAGATATTTAGTAAACAAATAAGTCAGGACACATAATGGATCCCTTCAACAAACACAAAACTGAGGAACGAAACAACTGAAGGAAATAAGCTTATGAAAATGGAAGAAGATTTGGGTCACTGTCTTGTCTCTGGTTATCAGGGGCTGTATTGAAAATAATGCATAATGATAATAAGAGAAAGGATAGAAAGGGATAAATACTTCAGCTTTAATAGAAATATCGTGTATAATATATATCCGATATTAATTGTTACTATAATTAGATGACAAATGCTGGAGATTGTTTTATTCTAATAGATTATCTCCCTGACTTATTGATAAAGTCTGTCTTAACACCTAATGTATTTCCTTTCATTACTGATGAATATGATTTACTGCTGAGCCTTTTGACAACGGGACAATGGATTTAGGAAGGTGGAAGAGAAATCATGATAAATCACATGGACTTTGATGTCTTAATTTGGGAACAGCCTATATATGTTTCAGAAAAGAGAGAGAGAGAGAGAGAGAGAGAGAGAGAGAGAGAGAGAGAGAGAGAGAGAGAGAGAGAGAGATTTTAAACAAAGTGGGTGAACCGCGTATTATGCTTTTCCACATTCCGCCAAGATTCTTTTTTAATAAAGACAATTTTTCAAATATTTTGTTTATTAAAAATTCTTTTAAACAATTGTCTTCTCGCCTCTTTGGCTTATATTCCTGCTTCCTTTTGTCTTTTTAGAGAAGAGCAACAGAGAAGATCTGTCCCGTTGATATTCTTCTTTCTTTTAAGTGGAATGTTTTTTTCGTTTCTTTAAAGTCGTTTTGGTCTGTGAGAGGAAAACATTCGTATGCCAAATCTGTCTCAGGTTTTGGTTCCTCTTTTATTACATGTTTATGGAGGAAAGAATGTGCTCTTTTGACCGACATTTCTATAGATCCCAGAGGTTCTAGTTTCCTTTGTGGAGTCTTGAAAAAATAAATACACAAATTAATGAAGAAAAAAGTTAAGAATGTGATACAACTGCTTTTTCACATTTGCATTTAGATTTATTATCATCGCATTTTGATTTAGGATGACAAATATATCATTTGTGGATTAACGTTTGGATCTTGAATATCTGATATTTTCATGGATTACTCTTACGATTAAAACACAAACTTAGAATAGATTAAAATTGGCGATTAGTTATCGACCAAGATTCCATTTCTCAAACAGTAATCACGTGTGATTTCCTGCTTTGCTTTTTAGTTCCATTGACTGCTCGATCTGACGTCATCACAGTCACGTTTCATTCAGCTGCAAAATAGATCATTTAATCTCCGTCTAAGAATCACTCGTTTGATAAGGAACATTTCAATTCAAATTAGTATAATTTACATAAAATAAATTTCAATGCAAGTGCTCTCTCTCTCTCTCTCTCTCTCTCTCTCTCTCTCTCTCTCTCTCTCTCTCTCATACTACAAAATCTCTATAAATTGTTCAATTTCAAGACTTTTTGTTTGAAAGTATAAAATGAAAGCAAGTAACAGTGAAAGAAAGGTTTCAAGTTTGGTCAGGCCATCATGGGAAGAGAAGTTGATTTCCCTTTGATGCTGCCCCCCCCCCACCCACCCCCCCCCCACCCCAATAAAAAAAGTCTTCTTAATCAATATGAAAACTCTGATGTCAGGCGCCTTCTCTATAAGAATCACTTGACATCACTTAAGAGCTTAATGCTCTGGAAGATTTGATCAATTGAAATGTCATTTCTTTCGACCTTTTTCTTGTTCAGTGGAATACTTGACGACTGTCTGTTTATGTGAGAGAAATCTATTCGTGTGCAAATTGAAAAGTCTGATTTTGAGAAGAGGAAGGAGGTTTTGGCAAAATGTCATTTTCGTTACTTTCTTGGGCGATTTGATAAGGAATTTGAAATTCAATCTGTTGCAGAATTCTCAAGGAATGTTGTTTTTTTTTTTTACATAACTTATTTACTCGTTTAATGTTTTTCTAGAACAAGTGGGAGAAAAAACGTTCGGAAATCTGTTTAGGATTGAAATCTAAATGGAAATGCTTTTATTAATTTACACAAAGCTAATGCAGACATAGACATAATATCTTCCCCATTTTTCAAGCGATGTAACTGAAATTAACGCTATAATCTATGATTCGTCTCCCATACTTCTTGCACAACTCTTTAAAAATCTTCCATCCTTAATTATGAATCTAAAACATTTTTAGGAACAGAAATAGGATGATTTTTTTTCCCAAGCAATTGATACATTGAACAACTACAATAATGCATATACTGATAATTCCATTTTCACACTTTTGGTTACTAGATTTTGCTAGACTTTCTTCAATACATTTTTCCATGGATCTGGTTCCAGTATATGAAACATAACATTCAAATAGATAATAAAAGCTAAAGAGGCCGTTGAAAAGGAGAGAAAATTAACAATAAAAAAAAGATTGGAACAATTCCCAACTCTGTCTGGCCATTGATCTCAAAATATACTGAACTTTCAAATATGTTATAAATCGTTGCTAAATTATTATTATTATTATTATTATTATTATTATTATTATTATTATTATTATTATTATTATTATTATTATTTGCAAAGCTAGAGCCCTGGTTGGAAATGCAGGATTCCATAAGCCCAGGGGTCCCATCAGGGAAAATAGCCCAGTGAGGAAACGAAACAAGGAAAAAGAAAATATTTTAAGAACAGTAACAACATTAGAATAAATATTTCCTATATGAAATATAAAAAAGAATAAGATAAAACAGTGTACACGAGTGTAGCCTTAAGCAAGAAACTTGCTTGGCGAAAGATACAATGCTGTTAAGATGTCGCCGGGAAAAATAGCAAAGGTTATTGAGCTCTCTCCTCCTCCTCTTCATCCTTCCTCCTCCATCTCCTCCTCCTCCTCCTCCTCCTCCTCTGTGTAATAGAAGCCTTCAGAGATTACTTGGAGGATTAACGCCCATTAAAGTAATGTTTACAAGTTATTCCTTTTTTTTACTGAGTGGAAATAGAATCGGTTAATCCCACTCCCTCTATAATGACTGTCACTCGGCATCTAAAATGGCTCATTTCTCTCTTGGGAACTTCGTAACTTCTCTTCATCCACCTTAATCATCCGGCTCTGTTTCTTCCATTTTTCTTTTCCATCGATTTCTATCAATTTTATCCCGAAATTCCCCAAAACCTGACGTCATTACTTGAGATACGCCAGACGGGTATAGATTTCACCTCCCCTCGATCATAAGTTGTTATCTTAGAAGGGTTTCCGAAGGTGTTATTAAACCTTACTATTATGAAGGCTATTTAAACTCGTCTTGTTCAGCTTTGCTCAGAGGTTCCCTGAAGGGAACAAAATTAGGATTCTGCCATATTCTTGTTTCTTCTTAGAGATGAGTTTTACTAATTTAATATTCGATGTTCTCGTGACAGGGACATTATTCCAGTCAAAGATGTTGGCTGATGTTATACATCCCTGACTGGTTAACGCCAGACTGGAGTTCGAGTCCCGCTCAGACTCGTTAGTGTCGT
>NC_090749.1:29362827-29366576 GCF_036898095.1 Palaemon carinicauda | reverse complement strand
ATTCATCTTTTAGCTAATTTGTACCAACCGTGTTTCACACGATCGTACATAAATTATTTTGTATATATTATGATTGTATCTGTGCTCTTCCCTCGCACTAAAAAGAACCTGAATAATCATATCTCCGGTTTTCCTCTGTAACATTGACATTTCCTCAAACATGTATTTTCCTGTTGCCTTGAGGTTTTGTATATAAAGGAGAGTGTTCTTTAATATAGTACTCAGTTGATTGCATCCTGCCTTTGAGTTCACAACCCTCTCTCAGCCCGTCACATTGGTGACCCCGGAAGTCGACTCACTCCCACAGCCTTCCACCCCCACCCCCTCGCCCCTCCATCGTTGGTACTATGGCAGACTCTACGGCAGTTGGTGCTGCGGCCGCTCCATTCAAACTTTCATCGTTTGCCAGCGGAGAGGCGTTTGCTTGGTTTCAGCGCACAGAAGTCCAGTTTCGCGTCAGGGGCGTGACTCGCTCAACCACCAAAGCAGATTATGTTCTCGCGGCGATACCAAAAGACACCTTCCCCGAAATATCCAACTGGCTATGTGAACAAGGAGACACCCCAATAGCGTATGACGCCCTCAAAACATACCTTATGCAGCAGTACTCGCCGTCGCCAGCCGCCCGTACAGCAAAGCTTTTTCCGCTCTCTCAACAACCATTGCGGGACCAAAGGGCTTCGCTTGCCCTCAGGGAAATGACCAGTATCGCTCGCCTTCAACCTGCCGCAGACGGCTCTCCTCGTGAGGTGAACCTACTTCGTGCCCTTTGGATACGCCGTTTACCCGGACCTATACGCGCTGCCATACCCGATGTCGATAGTTCACCCATAAAGGACTTGATGACGCCCTTATGGACAGCCACTTCAAGACCTCCATCAATGCCTCCACCTCTGACGAAGAGGATGCCTATTCAACGTCAACCGACGGCGTCAATGACCTTAGATGTCAGGATGCCTGAAAACGTTAAATCAATCAATCAATCAACGTCAACCGAAGCTGATATGAATGGCGAAGGACATACACGCCTACCCCGTGACGTGCCGAAGCAGCGTCAAAGCCGCCCACCACCCACCAATCGCTCGCGCCCCAGCGAACGACTTCTACAGCCACTTACTACCGACCATCCGTCGCAGTTTTGCTGCTACCACTTCAGATTCGGGGCAACCACGAAGAAATGTGCTGAGGATTGTCAGTGGCCAAAAAACGTGTAAGTAGGCCATCGCTCGTGGCGGTGGCCTCCCGTGTTTCTAATCTTTTCTTTTTACAGGATGTAGGAACGGGCGTGCAATTTTTGGTAGACACGGGTGCTTGTCGTTCTCTTTTGCCAAGGAAACTCTTCAAGGCACGACGTAGTCTGTCTACATCTACCGACGTCCGCTTGGTAGCTGCCAACGGATCTGCGATACCCACCTATGGGTACGAGAACCTCACATTATCGTTCGGAAACGATAAATTCAATTGGAAGTTCCTCGTTGCTGACGTCACATTGCCAATCCTCGGTGTGGATATCCTCTGTCATTTCCACCTTCTGGTCGATGTCGCCCACCGACGATTGGTCAACGGAGACTCGTACTTGTCGACACCTCATCAACCCGCCCCCTCTCACCTTGCTCTCCACATCAGCGCACCCACTGATGCCTACGCCCACCTCCTCACGCCGTACCCAGAAGTTTTCCGTCCGGAACTTCGCCAAACGCCCAGGGTTCCTGCCAAGCACGATATTTATCACCATATCAAGATGACGGGACCCCCAGTTTTCGCAAAATTCAGACGTTTGGCACCGGAACGATTGGCAGTCGCCAAACAGACGTTCGCCGAAATGGAGGAAATGGGTCTTTGCCAAAAGGCGTCCAGCCTATTGTCGTCACCCTTACACATCGTTCTAAAGAAAGACGGCTCCCTCCGTCCATGCGGGGATTATAGGTGCTTGAACATGCAAACAGAACCGGATCACTACCCCATCCCAAACATTGCTGACGTGACCTCCTACCTGCACAGAGAAAAGGTTTTCTCTACTCTCGACATCCTGAAGGGGTATTATCAGGTGCCTATGAACCCAGAAGAAATCCCCAAGACTGTCATCACCACTCCGTTTGGTACATGCACCTTCAATTACTCCTGTTTTGGCCTTCATAATGCTGGGGCCACGTTTCAATGTTTCATGGATGGCATCTTAGGGGACCTCCCTTTCTGTGTATGTTATGTGGACGACATATTAGTGTTCTCTTCCTCAAAAGAGGAACACCTCCGTCACCTGCGATTCGTGCTCGACCGCCTACAACAAAACAGCCTTGTAGTCCGGTACGACAAGTGTACCTTCGGCACCAACGAAGTGTCATTCTTAGGGCACTGCGTCACTCCTGAAGGAGTCCATCCCCTCCCTGAGAAGGTAGCAGCCGTTCAGAGCTTCCCCGCGCCCTCGACCGTCAAAGCTCTGCAGGAATTCTTGGGCATGATCAACTATTATCACCGTTTTCTGCCAGCCATTGCCGCCACTCTTGCTCCCCTCTACGCCTCCCTCAAGGGCAAGCCAAAGGACCTGAAGCGGGGTCCCCTTCAAGAAGCAACCTTCTTCAATGCAAAGAAGGCCCGATCAACAGCTGCGGCTCTCACTTTTCCTATCCCATATGCCCCTCTCCTTCTCTCCACCGATGCCAGCGATGTCGGTATTGGTGCAGTACTCGAGCAAGTGGTCAATGGCTCGCCCCGCCCATTGGCCTTCTTCAGCAGAAAACTGTCCAAGGCAGAATCGGGTTATCCTACCTTCGATCGAGAATTGCTGGCGGTGCACTTGGCTGTCCGTCACTTTTGCCATTTCTTAGAAGGTATGCCCTTCGTCATTCGCACAGAGCACATGCCTCTGGTGCACGCCTTCACTCGACAGTCTGACTCCTGGTCCTCCCGTCAACGCCGACATCTCTACTCCGTGGCTGAATACAATTGCACCCTTCAATACATCCCTGGGAAAATGAATCCCGTTGCTGATGCCCTGTCAAGAAACACGTTGGCTGCCGTTCAACTGGGATTGGATTACAACACCCTGGCTGAAGCCCAAAAACAGGATCCAGAGTATCAAGCATGTAGGACATCCTGTACGTCTCTCCGTTGGGAAGACTTTCCCCTCGAAGACTCCAACACCACCCTCCTCTGTGACGTCAGTACTAGTAGACTGCGACCTTGGATTCCTGCTCCCATGCGCCGACAGGTGTTTTATTTCATTCACGGCCTTTCACATCCCTCGTGCCATTCTACTGCACAGCTGCTGAAGGCAAAGTTCATTTGGCACAGCATTTCTAAGGATGCAAAGGATTGGGCACCTTTCCTCAACCTCTGCGTCGTTTCGCACACATTCACGTCGACGTTGTAGGCCCCCTACCCACATCACAAGGACATCGTTACCTGTTTACCGTCATCGACCGCTCCACTCGTTGGCCTGAAGCCATTCCCATGGAAACTGCAACGTCCACCTCATGTACATCTGCCTTACTCTCTAGATGGATTTCAAGATTCGGTATCCCTGAGCATATTACTTCTGACGAGGGAACCACTTTCACCTCTCAATTGTGGACATTATTAGCGAATCTCCTGGGCATCACCCTACATCAGACAACGGCCTACAACCCCGCTGCCAATGGAATGATTGAACGTTTTCATCGCACCCTCAAAGCAGCTTTGATGTCGCGCTGCAAGGATTCAAACTGGTTTACTCAGCTTCCCTGGGTTCTCCTGGGACTAAGGACCACTCC
>NC_090749.1:29345327-29357827 GCF_036898095.1 Palaemon carinicauda | reverse complement strand
ACGCACTAGTGTGTGTAAATTTCTACCTCATGCAGGGATCGAACTTTAGTCTCTTCTAATGAAAGGCAAGGTCACCATAACCCATGCCAAGGGAGGCTCTAGAATGGATTATTTTGTTGTTGAACAGAAGGAGGAACAGAAGGATGGGGTTCAAATTTCAAGTGAACAAACCGGAGTTCAAAAATCAATGAAGAAAAAAGTCTTCAAACCTTCGAAGGCTTCAGGTCAGAAGAGGTCATAAGGCTGAGCGAGAATATTCACTGAATACATCTAAACAAAAAAAAAAGGGGGGGAATTTTGTGTTTGATTGAAATCTGAAAGTCATTCTATTGACACGAGTATTAAATGCGATAGGGAAGCCTGTTTCGGTTTTCATATACAACGATAAAATTCTTTATGAATTTTCTATATATATATATATATGTATATATATATATATATATATATATATATATATATATATATATATATATATATATTTATATATATATATATATATATATATATATATATATATATATATATATATATATATATATATATATATATATATATATATATATATATATATATATATATATATATATATAAACATTATGACGTGATATTCTGAGGTCTGGTGTTGTGGCTTGGAATTCTCTGTTATTATTTATCACCTTTTCCTCGTAAATCATTTTTGCTTGTTTTACTTGATATGCTTAGAAATATCTTTATTGATAACGTTTGTTATGACCAAAAATATTTTATTTTGACCTCCACGTCTCTACTCTTCCTTTGATATTAAACAGATCACAAAAACCATTAACTTGGTAGGCATGATTTTTCTTAACCGAATTAAGTTGATATTTACGAGGAAAATGGACAGGGATGACATTCAAAACACATAGATCCAAATTATGAAAAATTCTCAGTCCATTCAATGTCATAATATTTCAATGCCAGATTAAAGGAATCTGAAATCATCTGAGCCGATGTCACCATCAGGGACATCACCAAAACCAATCTGAAGGGAATTTCCAAAAGAGGTTTGGACATCCGGATGTCATTCTGTTTACACCGACGGTTTTAATCTCTGTTGATTAGTCTTATTGAATTTCTTTATGTGAGGTTTGATGAAACCATAGAAACAAGGCAACGGTGGTTCAGTACAGGTCAAGGTACATTAAATAAGAATTTTCTCGGTTTAAAAGTATTTTGCGTCTTATTAAAATGCTTTTGACTTCTCCCAGGAGGTTAACTCTTAATTGCAAATACGTAGAAGCATCAGATAGCAATAAAGGTAATTTTTGTAGGTGTATAGTTATGTTTGTTGAACACCTGTTTATGTCATTTCTTGCATGGAGAACCAACAAGTGCAAATAAAGAAACACATATATAATAAAAAGATAATAAATTAGGAAGGTGGCTGTAAAAACTAAAATAAAAATATCTCCCCAAAATTAGCCTGCATTGTAAAATTTCTAATCGCTTCCCTGATTTGCATTTATTGACAGAACAGAAGAATTCCCAAAAGGTAAACATTTGCTGTACTTTACATTATTGTTATAAGGACATAACTTTCATGGATGCTGGAATATCTCAGTAAGGATTGGCAAGTCTGCTCGGTTCCAGGATAAATTGGCAGTTCTGTAGATTTCATTACCAGTTGCAGCCTTGAGTTTACGACAATATTTTGTGTAAAGTTTATTGCAGAGGATTCTTCATTGTGTGATGTCAGGTAACAGAATCATTCGGGAAGTTTCTGGACACATCACAACTCTTTGATCAATAAGAAAGATAAGTTGTAAGAATGCATTCCAAACCAGAGGAAACAAAGCTACAGCCTATTATTATTATTATTATTATTATTATTATTATTATTATTATTATTATTATTATTATTATTATGGTAGAGAATTATGCAATTGATTAATGAATGACTTAGGTATGAGATGCCTTACAAACTAAAACTGGCATCTCTCTCTCTCTCTCTCTCTCTCTCTCTCTCTCTCTCTCTCTCTCTCTCTCTCTCTCTCTCTCTCTCTCTCTCTCTGTCTGTCTTAGAATTCTTAGAATAAGCTGTTCTTATTATAGATTTCCAACCTATGCATCTTATAGAGTAAATCATATGAAAGAAACACAAATAACAGATAAACATCTGGAAACATTCTGAACTACAAAAACAAAGTCCTTTTATGAGGCTTCATGCTGTTTAACATCATCAGATAAACACCAGAAGAAGAAGAAGAAGAAGAAGAAGAAGAAGAAGAAGAAACCTCATTTCAGAGGGTACATGAATCCATCATGTACTCCCCATGGTCCTTACTTCAACACCGGAAGAGAATCCATTACTCTCTCTCTCTCTCTCTCTCTCTCTCTCTCTCTCTCTCTCTCTCTCTCTCTCTCTCTCTCTCTCTGGATTAAATATTGTGTCATTAGATCTGGATCTTTCCTTTTGTTCCTCTCCTCAGGGAGCCAATTGTCCAGAGGAAAGAAAAGAGACGAAAGGAAAGAAGTAAAATGTAAATGAAACTGAAAGAGGGAAACAAACAAACGAGAACAATAACAGTTTTACCTCACCTCGGTATCTATTCGTTCAGTCCATACGACCTACAACTACGGCAGTGGACCATGTCAAGAGAAAAAGAGAAAAACGTGCGAAGAGAAACACACATTCATCTCAAGTTTGCTTCATTATCATTCTGAAAACAGTGGATAGAGACATTGTTGGAATAAGAAACGGAAAATACTTTTGAAACCATTTTTTTTTTACTAAGTAAATATTTTCGAGTTTGACTATTCTTGTGATAATCATGAACTTATATCGAATGGATAATAATAATAATAATAATAATAATAATAATAATAATAATAATAATAATAATAATTATAGAAATAATAATAATAATAATAATAATAATAATAATAATAATAATAATAATAATAATAATAAAATATATTTTTGATACCTCAATATTCAAAGTCTAAACGAAATAAGATATGAAATATTAAGCAAGTGAGCTTCAATATCATTTTCCAGGGAAGGCAAAATGTGTAGCCTACCTGGATCACCTTAACGACATAAAGTCTTGCTAAAGACCTTTCAAGAAATTTATGGTTCCCAAAGATTCCGTTTTGATACAAATATCCCTATTGCTTTAATGGATCCAGAGAATAACATATTTCAAGGAATAATGTTCCTTTGGGACCACTTCCATTATATTTATGTATATCTGTTAGCTATTTGAGATATAAAGCAAATTCTTATTACTTATAGAGATATATTATGATTTATACCAGTGAGCAGATTGATAAATACAAGAGTTGAATGTGAGAATTATTGTGGAAAAACATTGCCAGAAATGTCGCTAGTTGTCAGTTGTCAGAAAACTGCTGATCAATCAATCAATAACCTGAGAGGTTAAATTTCCGAGTTTCAGTCGGTTTTGGGGGGGTGAAGTTGTGAGGCTTCAACACATTTCTGCCTTGGTTTGGATGCACTATAGCCAGGTGACGACCAGGTACGAGATTCACCACAGAAACTTGATACAGTCTGAGTCTCCTGTGAATCAAGCATTAGGCTTTCTTTGGTGACATAAAAAAATGATCATAGAAATCTCTCTCTCTCTCTCTCTCTCTCTCTCTCTCTCTCTCTCTCTCTCTCTCTCTCTCTCTCTCTCTCTCTCTCATTGCTTTTCAATCCCATGTCAATTTTTTCCACAGTAAACAAATCCCACCATTCGTAGTCTTGTGTCAACAACATTTAATGATGGATCAGGGAAAACCTTCAGGTCAGACTTATTGTAGTGAACATAACTAACTCCTTCCTTATTGGATTTCAAAGGTTTTTCATTTTTTTAACTTTCTAATCAAACTTCCAAGATTTCCTTCAATGTGATACAGATTTCTTATGAAAGTATGGAAAAATTATCCATTCAATTTAGATATATCTCTCATCATTACTTTGCTGATGTCAAACTATTGTCTTTAGAACTATTATTGATCCTTCATTTGAATAGATCATTATTAGAAGGAGTTGGAAGGAAAGTATATTTGGAAAAATCTATATATAAAAAAGATTGAGGATTTACGAACCTAAATGAGAGAGAGAGAGAGAGAGAGAGAGAGAGAGAGAGAGAGAGAGAGAGGAGAGAGAGAGAGAGAGAGAGAGAGAGAGGAGTTATAAGTTTTCTATTGAATGTGTTTGAGTGGGATCATGGATGAGTTACCTTTATTAATCATCTGGAGAGGATTAATTATGCGAGAAGGCTTATGAGGAATCAAACCGAAGTTAAGGAATTATGGTTTTGGTAAAGTAGAAAGTTTTGCTTAGAAAAAAAGATCTTCATCTGGATGTTGATTGTTCTTATGCATTCAAAGTCTGCATATTATTAAAGGAAGTGGGAAAGGAATAAGGTGTTCCTTAAGGGCTTTTATATATAGCTTTTTAGAGACTTTTTTTTACATGATTAGCATGATTATTAGTGTTATAGCAAACAGCTTTACTCTGATAAAAGTATCTGAATAAGTCCTTTAATCAAGAAAGAAATATAATTTGTCATTGTAGTCTCTATTTGGAAGCTCATTACAATACAAAGAGAGAGAGAGAGAGAGAGAGAGAGAGAGAGAGAGAGAGAGAGAGAGAGAGATTCCAATAATAGTAAACCTCTGCAATATTAGACCAAGTGACTAAGGTTTTTTACCTTTGCTTTAACACTCCAGAAGTTTAATGTTATAGGAATTTTCTCTCTCTCTCTCTCTCTCTCTCTCTCTCTCTCTCTCTCTCTCTCTCTCTCTCTCACCCAGTGCAGTCACTTTTCCAATTCCAGAACTTTATGAGATACACAATATCGAACTGTCCTCAAAACACTATAGAACATTGATAGTCTTATTGAGGAACCTTGACTAAAGAATTTCTCGAAAGTTAATTGTCTCAACACCTGAAACTTTATTAGTGACAGAAGACAGTTATTTACAATCATCGACATCGAAGCATCTTTTGCAAAAGTCGTCTGCAAGTTAGACCGAAAAGGGTATTTGCACAAACACACAAGAGATATCATCGCCTCACTCCCGAATGGATTCCAGCTCTAAGAGAATTCAGGTTCGTATCCTCGTTAGCGTTTATTCTTGTGATTTATTTTGTTTTCATTGTTATTGTTGCATCTAAATCCCATTTAAGAATTACAGCAATATAGAGACTGTGGAAATAATGTACCAAATGGCACCGGTAATGAGCTCGGGTTAGACATCGGTGAATCTGAACTTGGATATTATTACCCTCAGATTATTAGTATTAGGTGAAATATATAGAATTTAATAACAACATGAATACAAAATGTATTTTCTGGAACAGATATTTCTATTTTCATCACAAGGATTAATGCTGTTAATATGAATACCTTTCTCGCTTCTTTACCAAATGCAAATCTGGATGTGTACGCTTATAACTGTTTTGTTTTTCCTTTTTAGAAACTTTAAACTACATAACTTCAGGTGCTTTCAGACTCATTACATTTGTAACTTTGTATAAAGAGCTTGTGCTTTTATTCTCATCTCCACAAAATCCTTCCTTGTTTGTTCGTTGCGTTTTCAATTCCAGATATCAAATTGATTTCGTAACCAAAAGAATATTCTCCAAATCATGTTTACCTGATTTACCAAGTGATAAACATGTCCATAAAAATTATCTTGTTCTTTTGCACAAACAAGTAAATATTCCCTCATCTTTATTATCAGAATTAGCATATCAATAAATGGTGGAAATAGGCCCCCATACAGGTAACCCAAAGACCTTCAATATTCTTCCCAGAAATATTTGAGTAATTTTGTCCTGTTTTTCATAGTGTGGAATAACGTGTAACTTTCAATAGATGTTTTTCTGAACGAAGCTTTTCGAGATCTTTTGAAGTGATTGAATGTGAAGCAGAAAGGATTCAGCGTCAGTCACTCAGTCAGTCATTCAGTCTTCCGAGAGATATGTGCTCTGCTGTCTGACCTTTGTCGTTTTGGATGATAAGGATCCTAATGCAAATATGTAGAAAGGATAAAAAAAAGATTGATAGCTTCGACTATGCAAGTGGAGACCCACACCGGACGCTCTTAGAATTTTTTTTTTTCCTTGATTATTTTTTGATAGGTCCTTTCCAAATTAATTCGAAGAGACAAGGTTAATGTCACTTGCGATATATAAGATAATGAGCTACAATAATTATGTCAGTGAAAAAAAGATATAATACCTTATAAGTATTTAGCAACTAAAACTAATACCTTATTAATAGTGAAGGAAGAAAGTGCCCCATTACTAGTTAGTCATTACAAATTCAGATGTTTTGTTATTTTGTTGTGTAAAAACTCTAATGAAGTGAATGTAATCATATCTCAATTCAATGTTAAATATCATTCGTTTTACACGGAACAAACAGGGACGCCATTGAAAGGCACCTATAAAACGCGGGCTAGACGACGGTGGATCTGAACTTGGATATTATTACCCTCAGACTATTAGTATTAGGTTACTTATAGAGTATATTAACCATATAAATACAAAGTATATTTTCTGATACAAATATTACTAATTTTATCACAAGGATTTGTTATTATAAAATGTTTTTAGCTTCTTTGACAATTGCTAATCTGACTGTACACGCTTATACCTATCTATTTTATTTCTATGAACTCTAAACTAAAGATTCACTATTAAGGTTAAGAGAAGCTCAGTGTGGTTTTCTGGCACTATCCCTTTCCATCTGACTCTACTGACACTCTGAAGGAAACCCTTGGACGGAGAAGGAAGGATCTGACCAATTCAGTGAGAGAAAATAGAATAAAAAAGTGGGAGAAAGTTTTTTTTTTTTTAAATAGACCTGCGTTTTACGAACTGATATCAATAATGTATTTCAATCTCTTGGAAAACTTTCACCAAAAACATATAGACCTATAATAAGTTTCATTTTTTTTTTTCCATTGCGTCGACCCCATACATATCGAATCTTTAATTAGGGTTTTATGGACAATATGGTTTTCCGATGTGGTTATGGAAATTCTTTATCAGCATTAAATGGATTTTGCCTCATTGGGAATATATCCTCATATAAAGAGAAGCTCTTTACTGCAATGAATAAATTCTCTAGTAGAATCCGGTGCCTTTAATTCTGTATTTGCTAAGGTGCATTCAAATGCAGTTTGCATTGTGCTAAAGATTTGGTTGGAATAAGGAACTATGGAAATGGTATTTAATGAGAAAGTAGGCTTAGTTAAATGGGGACATATTCATACAAAGCCACAAAGCCACAATGAAAGAGAGAGAGAGAGAGAGAGAGAGAGAGAGAGAGAGAGAGAGAGAGAGAGAGAGAGAGAGAGAGAGAGAGAGAGTATGCTGAGCATTGAAGCTGTGGTTTTCAGCAAAAGTGATAATTGATTACTGCTGAGTTATAAACGAATATCAGTATCTCCAAGTTATCTGTTTGTATGTCTGTCTGTCTGTCTGTATCTCTGCCTATGTGTCCGTCTATTTTTCCGTCTGTCTGTCTGTCCGTCTGTCTCTCTGTCCGTCTATCTGTCTGTCTGTTTGTCTGTCCGTCTGTTTTTCCGTCTGTCTGTCTGTCCGTCTGTCTGTCTGTCTGTATGCATGTGAGTGAAGAAGTTTCTGAGTTCTGCCATGCCAGGCAGGGCTCATCGAGTCCAGTTTCGTCCTTCACATTTCCTTTATCTCTCAGTATATCATTTAATAAGATATATATTTTGTTATGCCATAACAATTGTTATCGTATCATAAAAGTGATATAGAAAATACAAGAATTTAATATTCTCTATTAGAACCATTCTTGTGTTGTTTGTATTTCTTCCTTTTTCTCTTCCCACTTCATTCATTGGAAGGATTTGACCCCGTGTGTCATGGGGTCATGAAGTCAGTCAGGTGACCTAAGGGTCTCTCTCACTCTGACCTCAGATCACTCATAGCAGATTGAGTTGTATGTCATTATATTTCATACTGAATCTGTATGAAAAATAGGATTAATGATCGGTGCTTGTGATAAATCATTTTGTCTTATCAGTTATCCTAAGAAAAGCAAGCAATGTATTATCCTTATGCAATATTTCTCTGCAGAAATAAAAAATACAGGTCTCCCTCAGTCCTCAGATACAAAATGTTCTGATACTTTCGTTCAAAGCGAAATTATTAAGAGCTCTATAATGATAATCAACATTATACCTAAAACATGTTTTGATGGGTAGTTTAGTAATAAATCTCAGAGAGAGAGAGAGAGAGAGAGAGAGAGAGAGAGAGAGAGAGAGAGAGAGAGAGAGAGAGAGAGAGATAGAGTGAGAGAGAGAGATTTGTATAGGTATATATATATATATATATATATATATATATATATATATATATATATATATATATATATATGTGTGTGTGTGTGTGTGTGTGTGTGTGTGTATCTATATCTATATCTATCTATCTATATATATATATATATATATATATATATAGAGAGAGAGAGAGAGAGAGAGAGAGAGAGAGAGAGAGAGAGAGAGAGAGACATATATATATATATATATATATATATATATATATATATATATATATATATATATATATATATATATATATATATACATATATATATATAAAGAGAGAGAGAGAGAGAGAGGATCATTGCGTGTATGTGTCTGTGTGTTATTTGAATCACAGTATGTATATATGTATAAAAGTATCCACGTTCATATTTCACCATTTTATTCAGCTTATTTCTTTTCAAGTATGATATATAACTGCTATAATAAGAGTATTACGTAATACATACCCTTTGCATATACCATCAAGTTAGTATTAAAAAAATTCAAACTATAAGTAATTCAAAGTTTCATCTATTGTGTTTACCCTTTCAACTTTTAGCTCTCTCTCTCTCTCTCTCTCTCTCTCTCTCTCTCTCTCTCTCTCTCTCTCTCTCTCTCTCTCTCTCTTATCAAGTCCGATAATCCCCATTGGATTATCAGATCCCAAAAGAGCATATTGTTCCCCATGAAGGTAACGAAGCCACATTAGTTTCTCTCTCTGATTATCTCGTTCATTCCATATCACAGACGACATTCATTGGTGAACATTACCTCATTCAATCCATCCATCAGTTTTCGTAATGGAATTCATTAATCAATGAGTAATAATATCAAATATATGTTTAAGAAACAACTAATTTATTTTTACTAGGATGATTACTCTAATTCTGTTTACTTGCATTTTTTCTTTGCTTAAACCAGACGATTTCATTTCCTTGTGTAAATAAAAATGCTTTAATTCACGTATGACAGACATGACAGACACAGAATAATAATTGATCGCGGATAAGATTCTACTCCCTCAGATAAGAGATTGGTTTGGTTTCAGAAACTTTGCTGTGCATTTAATGTTGACATAAGGATATTAAGTGAAATATAACAATTACTGGGAATAATCAAAGTCTTTTACATTACCCAGTTTTGATTATAAATAAAACTTCATAGAAACAAGTCGACATAGCTCACCAGTGCGGAGTCAGATGGGAGGGGCAATCGAACTGAATAAAAAAAAAACAGATGTTAGTAGAGGAAAGCAGAGGAAAACACTGGGATGTATTAAATATTTGTTTTATATTGTATATATAAAACAGAAAGATATGGACATTTTATAACGGTCGTTTCTTTCATTTGCTCTCAAAATTAACGCTTCACTTCCAAGAGAGAGAGAGAGAGAGAGAGAGAGAGAGAGATTGCTGCTTTAAAGTGGAATTAATTCGTATAAGGCTTAATGTGATACTTCGTGTGTTGGTGGTCGGAAGGGGGGTTGTGTGTGTTGTTATCAACCCGTCTTCTGCTTGTAGTTCTCCACGTAGACACAACTCTAAAGGAAAAAAGTAAATGAACTGTTATGTGTTTACAAGTTAAATATGAGATTCTTATTGATGAAGGAAATAAACAGAAACAGCTGATGATGACTAAATCCTTTTCATTGTAGGAAGCGGCAATGAGGTATGTTGTGGGGGGGGGGGGGGAGAGGAGGTTTCAACCTCATCCTTTGTGCAGATAGAATACATTCATTTTCTGAAGCCTCTCTTTTCTAAATCAAAAGGATAGTTACTGAAACAGATAAAACTCTTCTAATGAACAAGAAAAAGAATATAAACCAATATTAATGAAACTACTTTGCATAATAATATCAAAAGCAAAAGATGGTTCTATCCCCTCTTGCAATTCTTCGAATTTACAAAGTTTTTCTTAATTCCTTTGAAATGCAATGAATATCAATCAAACTATGACACCAGTTGTCAATTATGGTATTCCTTCATTGGTCATGAAGGAATCACTGAAGGGAGACGTTTCTCTGTCACAAACTATATCCTACGATCCTTCCATCACTCAAAGGAAGAATAATCCCTGGATAACATGTCTCCTTATTAAATTCCTCTCAGAAAATTTAATCTCATTAAATAAACTAAAGGTAATTAGCTCTCTCTCTCTCTCTCTCTCTCTCTCTCTCTCTCTCTCTCTCTCCCTGTATATATATATATATATATATATATATATATATATATATATATATATATATATATATATATATATATATATATATAAATTTACATATATATATATATATATATATATATATATACAGTATATATATATATATATATATATATATATATATATATATATATATATATATATATATATATATATATATATATATATATATATATATACCTTGCCTACTTGTTTTGTGGTCCTTAGGGACATTCATAGAATAAATTGCAAAACAAAAACAATAAGAACCAAGATTGATAGAAGAAGACAAGAGGAAGACTCTGCAGTTCTCATTACAACGTCTGTGATTGTGACTCTCTCTGAATCCAGCCTTCATTGCCTGTGCATTTGATTGTATATATGTTTGTCTATGGAATATTTGTCGTGAATAAAATAACTATGGCTCTTGTTTAGTTATAGAGACAAAACAAGTATTCCTGTAATTATGTCCTTTGGAATTATAAACCCATTTCAATATTTGCATCACAACTTTTTGTATAAAACACACATGATAATATCTGGGTTTAAATGTCAGCATCAGTATATTATGAAAGACATCATCGTCCACACTGAAAGACGAATATCAGTAAGTGATGCTACTTTCAAAATGTTTCTCTAAAAAACTGAACTGCTGCAATAAATATAAGGAAGAGGGACATCCATTAAAGGGTTGTAGACTCGTTAGTGAGGTTAGCCTCTCCTGATGCCAACGACATTAATAATTTCTACTCCTTTTACTTTAGGGTTTAAAGGCCAATCATGAATGGCAGAGGCAAGTGACAGTGACATTGCCCTTGCTAACATAACAATGACCTTGAGACGGACCATATATACATTATGATCATTGCCCCAGTCCCTTCTCTAGCCAAGCTGGGACCAGGGAGGGCTAGGCAATGGCTGCTAAGCACTCAGCAGGATCCCCCAAAGCACCCATCCTTAGCTCACAGAGATGGTGAGGTTGAGGACACTTAAAGAAATTATTGAGCTTAAGCGGTACTCAAACCCAAGTCAGGCAGGGACGTTTTCAATAGACCACTATGACCCTAACGAGAGAATAACATCTCTGGTATTGTGGGCTGTTAAAACCACAAAATTTATATGATTTTACGTTCGTTTGAACAGAAAAATCCGCAAATCACAGAAGAATTGAGCGATTGAAGATAATGGAACATAAAAGCTACAATCATCATAAAGAGGGTAAAACAATGAAAGAGAAACGCTATAAAAGAAGTGAAAGTATAAACAAGAATCAACACAACATTCCTGAACACCTACAGAATAACTATTAGCAACAGCCGGAAATAAAACATTCAAAGTCAACACTTTTAAAAGATAACAAAAGTAGATTTGACGTGATTAAAACATAGAAATTTGATGTTTATGTTAAAACGAATAAAGAATACAGCAGCAGTCAATAACATGAAGGTATGGGGTCAGATATTTTATTTGATACAAATAGAACAGACATATAGACTGGACTTTTTGGGTGGGGGCGGGGGGGGGGGATGATCTCTTGGGAAAAGCGTTATACCTTAATATGCATCGTGTTTCCTAAGAGATTTCCAAAGAGGTTTCCTAAGAGCTACAGGTGACAAAAGATGGAGGAAAGGCGGGTGGCAGTTGCAACAAATGGAAAGGTCCGTTCATCTTCTCTCTCTCTCTCTCTCTCTCTCTCTCTCTCTCTCTCTCTCTCTCTCTCTCTCTCTCTGTTTGTGTGTGTTTCTTCGTTCATAAACCCTTGTTTCCAATGACATAATTCAAAATCTTGACCGGTTCTTATCGTTATAGTTCAAAACGACCATTGGTTTACATCTCTGAAACAATACATACTTAATTGGTTCTTGTTTTTGCTTTTATCTTAAGTGATAAGGGCGTTGAGGGTTGGGGGGGGGGGGGGGATTTCAAGGAATAACCTGGTAATGAAATGATTACTCATGTTCTAATTGAACTCATATCAACCA
>NC_090749.1:29320567-29345304 GCF_036898095.1 Palaemon carinicauda | reverse complement strand
TTACAAGAACCACACTTTTATCTTCTTTCCTTTTCAACCGAAAACATTCAGACACTGTGTGATCTGGTTTCTTATAATAATTACATACTACATAACTGCTAGTAAAAGAAATAGTATTAATCACAAGGGCTTTGAGACTTGACATATGAATCAGAATTAGAACTTTGATCTACATCATCAGTACCTGTATGCTTATTTGTATCCCTATAGTCTTTTGATCTATTAAACCTTTTATCACTATACCTATACCATCAGCACATACGGCTTTTCTCCAAAGGGTAGATAACTTCCTTTCACTTGAGTAAACCTTAATGTTCTCACTAACACTATTCTTAAACTGTTCAATAAAAACAATTTCTTTTAATCTCTCAAAATCATCCCTACACTCTGCTGTTTTACACCATATATCAAATCAATCTGATTGTTTTATACTAAATTCTACATATGTCTGCTTATCTTACTTTGTCCAACTCCTAAACTTCACCCTATAAGCTTTGGGTCTTATTTCACAGGCTTGTAAAAAAGCATTTTCCAAGATTTCATAATCATGTAGGCCTACTATATACTCAGGAATGGAAGCAAAAACTTTTTGTGCCCTACTACACAAATCCCCTGATAACATATACGACCAACTTTCTGGTGGCCACTTACATTTTGAAATTGCTACTGAAAATAATAATACCAATTCCCTAATATCGCAAGAGGTTTTGCCCCTCTCTTTTACTCTTCTCCTGTACTTCTCTTTCTCCCTATTTCCTTTGTCTTTCCCTTCCCGAGTACCTGCCTTTGAGCTATAAACTGGATTGTATCCAGGGGCACTCTTCCTTTCCCCATATTCCCCACTTCCCTATTCTTATTATTGATTTGACTTACATTTCTTAGCTTTTGTCACAAAACAGACAAAATATTCATCTAAATCCTTTTCAGTAATAGGTGGTACATCTTGGTCTTCATAAATAATTAGCCTACTTACCTAGATTTATCTGGATCACTAGAACTAGTCTGCTTAATTTTTTCCAAGTTCTAACTCTTTTTGAACATTAAGCTCATGAAGCTTTTTTTCTGAGCTTCCCTATCTTTGAGTCTCTTCTTGGCTTCTAATTGTTCACGTTTTAACTCAGCTTCTCTTCTCTCATGCTCAGCCTGAGCTTCTAACTCTTTTTCTCTTAAACGAGCTTCTATTCTAAGCCTTTCAAGTTCCACCGCAGGTAAAACAGAACACACTGATTCTCTATCTATTGTATCTAAGACATCCTGAGGTGACACATCGCCCTTAACCAAATGTTTAACTAACACATGTTTAATATCCCTTTCCTTCATTGAACTTTTAACATTAAGCTCAGGATGTTTGCCTAAACTCACTAAGCTAGATTTCTTGAGATCACTTAACTTCTCAATTTGTGGATCCTCATAAAATTCGAAAAAACCCCGATGGTATTAAACTCTGACATGTTTGCTGGCTATTTTAACAAGAAACAACATACCTTTGCTTCACGAACGATGTTGGAATTACAAACAGATTAACACTTCGGATACCAAACTAGGCCCCCAATTCTGTTACGTTCATCTATTGTATACGACGTAGATTATACAAAATCTCCTTAAAAAGTTTTTTAAACAATAGCAAAAATTTAACAGCAATATGAAAATAATAAACAGGAAACAGAAAATAAAACAGCATTCAAGATTTAACATAAATATTTACAGCATTACTGAAAAATTCACAGAACACTCACAGCAAACCAAAACTAACACATTTTTGACAGGCTGCCAGCGCAAGAGCCCGTGTCTAGTAAAATGCTGGACAATCTACCAAGCAAGGTTAAATATCCCAACGTACGGCCGATGCAAAAGCCCGTGTCCAGCAAAAGGCTGGGCAA
This sequence comes from Palaemon carinicauda, assembly GCF_036898095.1. Taxonomy (NCBI): domain Eukaryota; kingdom Metazoa; phylum Arthropoda; class Malacostraca; order Decapoda; family Palaemonidae; genus Palaemon; species Palaemon carinicauda. Next base: position 29,343,424 of record NC_090749.1, on the reverse strand, counting down.
TTTATCAAGCAAGCAAGGATAAACATATGAACTGCAAAATGGAGGAACTAGGAATTGCAGCCCAGGAAGCAATCGGGAATACAAAAACATCAGGGGCACAGACCTACTACACTGATAGTAATGTAGATCCTGATATTCAGACAATAGGAGCTGCAGTATATTCCAATAACTTTTTGGCTTGCTGGAGAACATCCAACAATGCCTCCACTATGCAGACAGAGCTTGTTGCGATAAAACAAGCACTAAAAAACTCCATTGAAAATGTAGGACCTGTAGTCATCCATACTGACTCAAGATCCTCATTGCAAGCCTTGCAACAGGAAAAGAACAAGGAAACCAAGCCTCTACTAGCTGATATCAAAGCCCTCCTATATCAACACAATTAAAGAGACAGACCTGTGACTCTCAACTGGATTCCCAGTCACATTGGAATACCAGGGAATGAGAATCCAGATGAGCTAGCCAAAAGCACTAGACACATAGACAGAGTATAGATACACATGGGCCACGGACCTAGTGCCTCCCCCATTGACAGACATAAGCCAAGAGAGCAGGCTATATGCCTCCAGAGACTCAGGCTGGGGTATAAAGCAAATTGGGAGATGTTGGAAAATAATAATGAAAGATCCTGTGAATATTGTGACCTCACACCACAACAGGCCCTCCTGCACTACCTGCTAGAATGTAGAGAAACAACAACGAACAAACGAAAGTTGTTACCAAGCAGCACGAGTTGACTTTCCAAACTTTTATAAAACAAGGGACAGATGGTGTTTTGTAGTTTCAGATATAAAATGTTGACATGAAGAAATATGGCTCCTTCTTCTAATGATGAATACTGATTCAGTCTTCTTTGTATTCTTCCAAATACTTTATCGGTATGTGTAGTCATTGAAGTCTAGAGTTACAGAGGGTGTAGCTGAAGAAGGTCTCCAACACAAGGAATGTTCAGTCAGATCTCTCTCGTTTCTGCCTCTCCCTGATCTCTAAAATTGGCTGCAAATGGGCAGCATAAGGCTGTATACTCTTAAAAGCATCTAATGATCTTTTTGCAAGCTCAAGAACTCTCCTATCGAGTACAAGGAAAACAACCAGCTCTGTGCCAGTTTGGTGGCAGAAATTTTCAGCTTTGACATACACTGTTGACTTTCCAATAAGCTCTTATAGCGAAACCTTCATCTGGTGTTTCTGCTATAGCAAGGAGCACCAGCACAGTCAAGACTTCTGTCATTTTGACAAGAAAAATGCAAGGAATGCACTTCATACTATGATCACAAGGGAAAATTTGTGTTCTTTGCTCTCAAGCTGGCTGCCGAGCTGGGCTTGCAGCTTGATTGGGACTGTGTCCAGCACAAGATATGGTGCAGATGCATTGATTGGAATCTGTACCACGACATCATATAACGCCTTGTCACTAGAAGTAATAAGGAGCCTCCATTGCACAAGAAAGCCTTATAACTAAAACTCATCAACATCGAGTTCCCTCACTTCTATACCCCAGGAGTTCTCTAGAAGATGCTGAAGACACTTGGCAGGCCACCTAGAAGACTTAGTTTTAAACCGAATACAGATATCAACTGCATGAAGACTGCACCCAATAGATATTATCAGGAACGTGATCGTCCTGTTCTTGACCCCTTTCCTCAACCAGTGAAGATGCCACCTGCCAAGAAGAAAAAGAGTAGAACAACAGTGAAACCACCTACTGCCAACTCCAATGCCACACTACCTACTAGCACTCCAACAACAGAAGAAGAAGCGTCAACCATGGACCTGGATCCTTCCAAAGGCACTCGCCCTCCTGCTTTGGCTGAGACACATCAGCCAGACAGCAATTGCACATCTAACCTAACACAGCTACTTACTGAAGTCAGTAGTTATGAAAAGTGTCTAGAACTCCTATTCCAGAACACAATGATATTTTGGGTTACAAATACATTAACATATATGAAAATTGATAATTTATTTTCTTATTTTTACATCAACATATATGAAATAAAACGAATTATTTTATTTTTACCTCAACATACATGAAAAATAAGCCATTTACACAAGTTTTGTAATATAATATACATAAATTTAACCTAACATATAACACTTAAGAGTATAAATTCATTATAAAATAATAGAGAGCCTTGGCTTACTTTCTGGATTTATTATTAGTCCTGAAAAGGAAGTTGAGAGCGATGCCTTGAATTTTGTTTTGAACCTTGTTTTTGTTGTTCTTTTGGGTAGACAGACGGAGACTGTCTTGAGACAACTGCAGTTCTTGAAAGATTGTTTTCCAGATCATTTATTAAGGTTTTACAAGAAAGCGTCATTTGAAAGGAGATTTATAATCTTCCAGAATCTTCCAGTATTCCAAGCAAAAAAAAGAAGGCTCTGACTCGAGGAGAAATGTGAGGAAAAAGATTCGTCCTGGAAAAGTCAATTGGGAGGAAAACGTGGATTTTCTTCAAAAGTGTCTCAAACAATAAAGTTATTGAAGGATCCATATTATGGGTTCAATGATGACGTGGTTATTAATTGGGGTCTGCAGGGGGAATATAGAAGAGGAAGGGAAGAGCCTTTTGGGAAACAGATGTTGATCACTAAACCATCATTCTTGAGATTATTTGATAGGTGTGTGTGAGAGAGAGAGAGAGAGAGAGAGAGAGAGAGAGAGAGAGAGAGAGAGAGAGAGAGAGAGAGAGAGTTCATCTTCTGCCAAATGATATTTCAACTTTGTAACTAAGAACATTACTACTTCCTTAAAACCAAAATACTTGATGTCATTGTTGTGAATTACTTTGAGCCTTTTATTGTGAAATTTATTTCATGAGACTCGTTTCAATTTCCTGTGTGATGGACGTTCTTATATTTTATGAAACCCTTTGGATGGGAGGATGCAAGTTGCACGATTAGACTGGTGCCTTTGAAAATCTTATCTTCTGACTCTTATTGACTAATTGGGGTTTGATGATCGAGAGAAGTAAGGAAGCAAGCAAGGAAGCAAGGGAGGAAGGAAGGAAGGAAGGAAGGGGAGAACATTCAGAGACATAATCAGCTAATTATTCCAATAGTATAGATATATTCATTAACAAAATATAATAATTTCACTGGATACAAAAATTACCAGAAAATTTATGAAATATATCATTTCATCAACCTTTATGTAAACAGACAAATAATGTATGAAAAAGATGAAAGAAATGCCTCCAAATGTTTGTTGACAAAATGGTTTTTGTTGTGGAGCCGATCAACGAAGAAGTTACCATAACCGAAGCTTATTATAGATCTTGACGATAACAAAAACTATGTCGAACGTTGTCACCAAAGTTAACTTGATGAAACTCATAATTATTGTGAGTAAACATTCAGTGTATTATCAGTTACTTAAAAACAAAATAGATTTTATAGGAATGTGTAGAGGTCATAAATTAAAGTAAGTTTTGGTCGTGACCTTCAGCCCAAAATCCTTCGCTTCTCCATCGGTAATAACTTGACTCTCTCTCTCTCTCTCTCTCTCTCTCTCTCTCTCTCTCTCTCTCTCTCTCTCTCTCTCTCTCTCTCTCTCTCTCCCCAATCAACAAAGACTTGTATTACTTGAGATTATAAGTATGCTCGTATTATGTAGATCTAAAGTATCTCTGAAACTTACGTATGCTGTATAGGCTCGACCTATTCCTCACTATACTCAAAACCTGTAACCTAAATTGATGAGGCCTAAATTACCTAGGTATTCCACCTCTTCCCCCTTATTATTATTATTATCATTATTATTATTACTTGCTAGGCTACAACCCTATTTAGGAAAGCAGGATGCTATAAGCCCAGGGGCCCCAAAAGGGAAAATAGCACTGTGAGGAAAGGAAACAGGGAAAAATTAAATATCTTGAGAACAGTAACATTAGAATAAATATTTCCTATATAAACTATAAAGACTTTAACAAAACATAGCAAAAGAGTCTCCTCTACCATTACCAAGAGGAAAGTGACCACTGAACAATTACAGTGCAGTAGTTAACCCCTTGGGTGAAGAAGAATTGTTTGGTAATCTCAGTGTTGTCAGGTGTATGAGTACAAAGGAGTATCTGCAATGAATAGGCCAGACTATTCCGTGTATGTGTATGCAAAAGGAAAGTGGGCCATAACCAGAGAGAATGATCTAATAAAGTACTGTCTGGCCTGTCAAAGGATCCTCATAACTCTCTAGCGGTAGTATCTCAATGGGTGGCTAGTGCCCTGGCCAACCTGCTACCTATATTAACTTTGCTGGTTCCATTATTTAGGGAATATTAACTAAAAAAAAATTCTTTACAGAACAACAAAGCATTTCTGGGAAAAGTTGCATGGATGACAGTCGATTAGTAAGTACAAGATTGCCTAAATCAAAATTCTTAAACACCACTATTAATGTGGGTTGAAACCATATACATTCACATATATACCCAATCTTTGATTGTATTATTTAATGACATGCTAATGCTGGTACATCTTACTGAGGGTAGGCTATATTGTGATAACAAATATTTCTCTGATAGAACAAATTAGCGTCTATGCTAGCCCGTGTCCTCTAATCTACAAACCTTCCAGATACTATTAAAATATACAGGCAGTGCTCGACTTACGACCTATGGGACTTATGATGATTTGACTTTACAACGATTTTTTTCGGGGTGATGACGTCACAAGTCTATTGGAAATATTTCCGTGAAAATCATCTAAATTCTTGTATAAAAATAAACGGATTTATCTTGGTAAATTATTTTTTTTTTCTTTTACTGTTATACAGTATCTATTTTCAGTAAAAAATACATTAAAAAAAGTTTTAATATATGTCGAGTTCATATATTTCTGGTGACGTCATATCACCGGCGGAAAGCGACCGGGCAATACAGTGATTTCCTTCCAATAGGCTAACTATTAGTATTAGTTTTCCCATTATTGATATACTAAGTAACGATACAAAGTATTTTGTGGGTCTGTATCGTCATGAGTACTACGTAGCGTAAATTTGACTGTACGCTAGTTTTATTTAATCTCTGATAATATATCGATATTTATTTATCTAAAGAAAGTATACTAATAGGACAAATATTTACTTGAAAATAATATATTTCCTTTTACATTATAGAAATGAAATACTTTTGCTTGGTGAGTTAGAATTTTCTTTTCATTTTCTACAAGAAAAAAGAAAATGAATTTACACATTTTGCAAGTCATTCTTCGTAGAGTTTACGTCACGTGTCTTGTGACGTCATGTATCTGGCGGAAGCGCTCTGGCAAACCATCGAAACACCGAGTAACGATAACATGTGTTTTAGTGGTCTGTATTATTAGTTATGAGATTAGTACAACTTACAGTAAAATTAAGAAGAAAAGTCTGATGATGTCATATTTCTGGCGGAAGGCGAGAGGATAATCGAGTGATTTCATTCTGATGCGTTACTATTCCCATAATCGAAACATCCAATAATGATATGAAGAATATCTTTAATAATTTTCAAAGAAATATGAAGATTTAACTAAATTGAAAATCAAAATACGGAGAGAGAGAGAGAGAGAGAGAGAGAGAGAGAGAGAGAGAGAGAGAGAGAGAGAGAGAGAGAGACAGGTGCATATTCTTTTTATAACTAATAATAAGGTTTATAAATGAGCTTTATGAAAATGTGATACCCTGTAACATATTGGCGCTGTTGTAATATTCATTATGAAGAGATTTCGAATGTCAAGAAAATTATATAAATCAGTGTTATCGAAGAGGTGGAGTTGGGGAGAGAGTTACTGCTCCCCGCACTCTAGTATTGGGGTGTTTGAAAGTGCGTGGATGTAGTATGATAGAGAGTAAAAGATGTGATATTGGAAGTATGTTTAGGAATAGAAGTATGGATATATTGGCTTTGTGTGAGACAAAGATAAAAGGGAAAGGTAAAGTGATGTTTGGTGAAATGTCTGGTAAAGTGTCTGGGATTTGAAAAGGGAAGAGCAAGAGGTGTGACTTTATTTCTGGGTGAATGGATGACAGGTAAGTAGTGGAATGGAAGGAGATATCATCTAGGTTAGTGTAGGTAAAGATTATGTTAGGTAGGGAATGTTGGACTTTTTTCAGTGCCTATGGGCCAGGTTGTGAGAAAAGTGAAGAAGAGCGGAGTGAGTTCATGAATGAATTAACTAGGTGTGTAGAAGGACTGGGTAGAAGGAATTATGTAGTTGTCATGGGTGACTTAAATGCTAGAGTGGGCGCTGGAGACGTAGGTGTCATTGAGAAGTATGGCGAGACTTCACACTGAAGATCCTCACGCCAGTCCTCAGCCCCTATCAACGAAAAGGGTTTATCAAATGACCAAAATCCCTGCATTAAACCTTAGCCTCCTGGTGTAAGCGGAAAAGGTTCATGATATACAAGGCAGCCTAAAGAGTTAACTTAAACAACAGTAATTATGTTATCTTAGTAAGAATGAAGCATGGTAATAACAAAATTTGAAATTGATTGTATAAAATGGATTTTTAGCTCGCATTACTTGAAGAAACTCACTAATGAAATTATCCCTTTCCAGATACATGAAATTCGTCTAGATTTGTAGATGAAATCTCAACGATTATTTTAATCCATGACAACAACAAATATAAATTCAGCAGCTGCTAGGTTTCTGAGGAAAACCGAATGACCGTTTGACGTAGTAAATAAAAGATGAAGAAGACACACAATCACTTAGAGAAGAATCACATGTGACCATTAATCATTAAAAATTATTTCAAAAAGGATGATTTGTCCGTTTCACAAAACATATTACAGTATGAAATTAAAATCGTATTCACTGATCCTTCAGTAAATTATTCCTGATAACCATAATACACAATATTATCTATATATCACGCTTCTGAATTGATAGTCATAATTCCCCCCAGAGAATATTTAGTCCTTATTTATAAAAATCCTTTGCAGCTGGGAGGCCATATTAGGGAGGGAGTCACAGGGAGCTTCAGCGACATATTTGATTCAATCTCTTGTTTGGAAATTGGACAAAAGAGTTCCTATATCAACAAATGTTAATTGATAAATAAAAACTCATCATGAAATCAATAGATTAAACGATTTACGATTTAGGGAGGGTTTTCGATATTTCATGTAGAACTTGGTTCAGATGGTGTCATTTTCCAATTTCTTATCCTGAAAAACACAGAAATAATAAAATGAAGGGAACATGAAAAATACTATCTATGTTTTCCATCCATTTTGCTCCCTCCCCCCCCCCCTCCCCCCACCCATAAGCAAATCTCTTGAAACCGAAATATGAGGAAAAGGTGATGACAGTTCTTAAACCTCCCGGTGGTTCTATTGATAACTGTGGAGAGGTTCAGCCATTGCTAACAAGAGATGTTGTTAAGGATACTGAGTCACACAATGGGAGGGAAGTAAATTAGACAGACCCAGACACTTTTTCTGAACCAGCAAACCACCACCTTTCTTGCATACGTCAATTCCGGTACATGTTACGCCATTCTACAACTTCGTTACTTTAGAAATGGTCTTTTTATAGTTTAACTTGATTAGCTTTTACTTAGGATGGGAAGCTGTTTCGTCATTATATAATAACTAGTGTACACGACCCATAAAAAATGACGGCTTCATATTTACTGCAGGTATGTACATACACGCACACACACATATTCAACCCTTCCCTCTTTCTTAACTACATCATGGCAGTTTCGGCAATTTATGTGAGATTGTGGTTCCAGATTGATAGCTTAGAAGATACTAGTAAGATTCCAATGGAAATATTATCCTTAAACCTATTAAATTGTTTAAATTGAAGAAAGTATATAAGAGTAACTTCATATGCGGGACAATATCTGAGGAAAAATAGCAATAAATCCATAAAGAAAAAAGAAAATCTAATGTTAACCCGTCAATTTAGTGCAGTAGGCTTTACATATATGGCAAATCGTAAATGGGTTTTACCTGATATATATAGTATTTTTTTAAAATCACTAATTACTTGGATATATAATGATTCAAGTGATATTATCAGATGATACCGGCCTACAGATTTTCTGCAAATAGAATATTGAAAACAGCAGGATAATCTGAATAATTTCGTACCATAAACCAGTAACTATCGTAGATCACGTTCCATGTAAACATACATGGACATGTTTGATAGCAATTAACATCTTTCCAGCCACTTAAGAGAGAGATGAATCCTTTGACACAAAATGTATGAAAGAAGAAAACTGATGTTTTCTTAACCAATCATTTTTCCAACGTTATTAAACGTTAGAAATTCTGAGCTGATTTTGTCGGTGGAAGCGAATGAACATTTTAGGCTAGACAGCCTTTTCCGCCTAGACACGGGAAAAATGAGATGGATTTTAAGGATATTTTTCAAGTATTCTTTTAAAATTTGTACAATAACAGTATATGTAAATAAGTATGTAAGTATATATATATATATATATATATATATATATATATATATATATATATATATATATATATATATATATATATATATATATATATAGATACAGTATATATATATATATATATATATATATATATATATATATATATATATATATATATATATATATATATAATCATATATATATATATATATATATATATATATATATATATATATATATATATATATATATATATATATATATATATATATATATATATATATATATATAGATAGATAAATGTATATTCGTGTGTGTGTTTGTGTTGTCTGTGTGCTTTTGTGTGTGTATGTATGTGTGAGTAGGCTATAAGTATTTTTACTGGCCCCTGGGGTATAAATGGGACACAGTACATATTGACTGAATCCTAAAATACAGTTTTCAGTATCTATCCTAAAGTCATAAAATATATGCAACGATTTACATTAAATTTCGACACATGGAGATTTAAAGTGAGCATCGTCAAAGGAGCAATAATCCCATGAAACCAATATTCTCAGCAAACATAAAATCATGAAGGATGAATAAAAAATAAAAAATCCAATTTATGTGTCAGTATTATGTAGACGTTCAGGGAATTAGCTATTTCCGAGATAATTAAGGCTCACAGCTATTTACTTTACATTCCAGTAATCAAATATTGCCATCGTTGAATACATTGTGTTATTTAACCCTTAGTCTTCATAGATTTTACTTAAAAGAAGATATCCTTTATCAGAAATGACTCTCTATACACACGCTCTATGTTGAGGAGAATCAAATCACAGGCACTGACACTGATCAGGAACTCCTCTGTTAAAAGAGTGTGTCCAGTTGTTAGGGGACAGAGGGCTTTCTCCCATCTTCTATGTATGTTATCGCATTTCCAAGGAGGTATAACCCTTATGATCTCCTTCGTCTTACTCTGATCAACTTAATTCCAATAATGTTGCCGAATTTCACCAAGAGATCGTTTGATCTGAGGCAAAAAGTCATTACACAAAAGTCGATATCTTCCAGGATACTTTTTAGTAATTTGTTTACGTTTTTATTTATTTATTTATTTATTTGTTTATTTTTTATTTTTTTTTTCTTCTTTTTATTTTTATTTATTTTATTTTTTTTGCTAGTTTGTCCAGCTTCTCATTTCGTGGCACACCCACATGAGCTGGGTACACAATAAAGCATGAATTATGAAAAGATATTGTTTAGATACAAAATTGGCTTAAATTGAAGGTCTGTCCCTCAGCATCTAAAATGGGAACATTGGTGGTAGGTCACAATGAGGGTTCAGAAGAAGGGTGCAGGTCCTGCAGCTTCACTACAAGAAGTAACTCCTTGAAGAGATGCTTCTTAAAGAAGTAAAAAAAAAACAACGTTATAGTCATATAGCTGATAGTACCTTTTAGCATTTATATCTACGCCATATGAATATAAAATATATTTTTGGTATCTGAAATCATCTTGAATAAGTTTCATAAACTTAATTATCTACGGTAACCCCCAAATGACCCTGATAAACACAGACATAAACCGACTCTAAAATCTCCAAAGGACTAAATTACCCACAGAAGAAAATCCTTCTCCGGGAAGCAGTTTTACACAAGAATTTCCTAAAACATGACGCCATTAATTAAGATGCGGAGACAGATCTAGATTTCACCCTCCCTTGATCATATGTTATTATTTTAGAAGAGATTCCGAAGGTGTTTAGATTTAACTATTAGGAAAGGTTATTTTAGGCTTATCTTGTTCAGTTTAGCCCTGAGGTTCCCATGAAGCAAAAACATTAATATTCCTCTATATTTTTGTTTCTTCTTAGAAATTGATTTGATATTTTGATATTCAGTGTTCTTGTGAAAGGAATGTTATTCCAATCAAAGGCGTTGTCCAGGTAACCAGTGTCACTGAATTACGCAATTTGACCTCTGGGTGGTTTGATATTTTCGTCAGAAGTGAAAGAAAAAGGTGAACAAAAGATTAAAAAAAAAAAAAAGAATCTCATGATAATGTCAATGTCTTCTCTTCTCAGTCTCATTCTTACAATAGGTATGCAGATCATCACCAGCAATTTTTCAAGGGAACTTTTCCTATCTTAGTTCATTATGCATGTTGCATAAGATTTTTTTTTTTTTCTTTTTTTTTGATAATTCTGACCATCCTTTACATTCAGATCTTCCCGGCAGTTCCATCCTGTTTGTAATACTAGGCAGGCAGTTAATTCTAATAGTCAGGCCTTCTTCATCTAGAAGTTTTATTCCAAGTGTGATCAGTTTGTGGAATGATCTTCATAATCGGGTAGCTGAATCGGTAGAACTTCCAAAGTTCAAACTTGCAGCAAATGCTTTTTATTTTGAATAGGCAGACATATGTCTTTCTATAGTTTATATATGAATTATCTGTTTTAATGTTGTCATTGTTTTTAAATTATTTTATTTCCATTCTTCAATGCTTCTTATATCGTTTATTTATTTTTTATTTCCTTTTCTCACTGGGCTATTTTTTCCTGTTGAAGCCCTTGGGCTTATAGCATCTTGCGTTTTCAACTAGGGTTGTAGTTTAGGAGTATAAGTAATAATAATAATAATAATAATAATAATAATAATAAAAATAATAATAATAATAATAATAATAATAATAATAATAATAATAATAATACTTCATCAAAACTTGAACTTCCCAAAAACTCACTCTGTTTTTGCAAAGACGAATCAGCTCCTTGTTTTTAAAAGGTCGCAACTTTTATTTCCTCTCTTCTCAAATAGTCTATAGACTTTCAAAAGATCACAGTTAAAATTAGCTCCCATAAAGCAAATCTGTTCAAGTGATGCTTTAAGTTTGCTCTCCCGACATTGTGTTGGTTCTTTACGATTTCCTCTTTTCCTCGGGTCATCTGTTCCGAAATCGCAGTTAATTGTTTTATTAGAAACATTTGTTTTCCCTTCACGAGTCTTTACTTTGTTTAAAAACTGCAATGCTGAAGCAATAAAACTAAAGGGGAAATGAGATTGATGTTTTTTGCACTGAAACACAGAACAGAGAATCAGTGTCACTTTAGCCGGGTCGGATCCCTTCAATTCATTTGACGTTTATCGAACGATTGAAGGTTATCGTTCAAATGCCAATTTCAAAAGACCTCAGTTATTGAAATCCTTTTTGGGACATTTGGCTGCAGATTCTAAACCCTTTATGGTCATCCCAGGGCCGTAAACATCTTCTGTTTTGTCCAAAAATAATTTTCCATTTACTCGTAAATCAATTCATGTATTCTGCCCCTAATCTTGTTCCCTTAAATTAACCCATCAAGATCGCAATTTCATCACTTCCTTTCTGTAGTTGTAAAGATTTACGCACACCAGACAAATTTACGCCGAAACACACACACACACAATAGCTTTCTTCTTCCTGCTCCTTGTGACTATTTCTTCCATCTTTTTTTTATTCCTCGCCATCCATTTGCCTCCTGGATCACAAACAGTCATTGCCTCGGCTTCCCTGGTCCTAACTTGGGTGGAAGGAATATCAGGCTACGATCCTCCCTGTGTCCGTGACCTCCGCAGTTCATAAATGACCCTTTCATCTTCAGGACTTCCTTCCTCCTTTGAAATGACGTCGGGAATGAAATGTGGGGAAATAACTCTCAAGCAATTTCTGTTCTCCATTCATCTTTTTCTTTACTTCTGTTTCGTATTCGTCATTCTGTCTCTTATTCCTGACACATTTTAATTGCTCTGTTTGCAGTGGAACTTCTGTGACTGCAAGTGCGTTGCCTTATTGAAGATAATGGATCCAGGGTGAGAAAAGTCAAGGACGTTGAAGTTTGTAAATAAAATCCAAATAAACAACTGATAAAAGAAAATTATTACCTTATGTCAGTTGCAGTCAATTTACAAAAGCTAACTATTAAAAAAATAACTTATCTACTGCTGCTGCTCATAGCAATAAACGCTAGGTTTGTTGTTGGAGCTCACATTATAGTATTATAGGTTCAAATAGGTTTTCCTGAGAGAGAGAGAGAGAGAGAGAGAGAGAGAGAGAGAGAGAGAGGGGGGGGGTAATTTCTCACACGTCATTTGAAAAGTAATCTTGATAGCTACGAAATGAAAATGTTGCGATAAACCACAATGATATTAATTTCATTATCATGGGTCATCAAAAGGGTTTTTTGAGTACTCTTGCTGACATGAATAACTCTAATGGAACATCCTCTCTCTCTCTCTCTCTCTCTCTCTCTCTCTCTCTCTCTCTCTCTCTCTCTCTCTCTCTCTCTCTCTTCTTTTTGGGGGAGAGGGGGGGGGACTTGATATATGGTGGTTCTATCTGCCTCTGCTGTGTTAAAAGTGGAGCGAACATTGATGCTTGTGAAAAAGCTCTTATGTTGAGACAATAGTTTTGCTGTAAAAAGGCAAACCCGAGTTTGAGATAGCCATACTTGAGCACCAAGTAATAACAAGAAATAAAAACAGTAGCGAAAGCGAAAGTCAAAATAAGAAAATGTTTTAAAAAATATATATATATATATATATATATATAATATACCATGATTTCGTCCAGCCCATTATTGTAAAACGTAGAAGTCATCACCTTCAACAATTGATCAAATATTCAATGTTTGTATTTTTTACTTATTATATACAAACGTAATTGATTATTATGTAAATTCATAATTATACATAAATATATATATATATATATATATTATATATATATATATATATATATATATATATATATATATATATATATATATATATATATATATATATATATATATATATATATATATATATATATATATACATTTTTTAGCTAAAAATGAATGACTAAAGAGATAATTTTTTTCTCGGACAAAAAATGGCCAAGCAAAAAAAATTGTGATGAATCTATCAAAGCATTTATCAAATATATTTACATAGAGTTCTTGTATAAAACTGAATAGTTTTGAGCTGTCAAACTGGATCATTTGCATGTCAAAATGTCAATCATTGACGTGTGCATGGAAAGCATATTGCTTGCTTTCAAAATACACATTGCTGCTGCAGATTTATTTGGCGATAAAAGGTTTGGTCTAATGATATAAAAGGTTCCAGATTTTTCAACACAGTTTATTAAGGAATTTTATGTACGGGCTGTACATTTTAGAGTTGGGATTATATAAAAAACAGATTTTTACATGAACATATGAGCGCTGATAAAAAAAGTTTCCAAATGTTTTTATGTACATACAGAGCATTATGTGTAGTATCATCATTAGTGTTTCTAGATAAAACATAGAACAGATTGCAAAGGAAACATCCTTAACACTGTTCAATTTAATTGCAAAACATAGAAATTAGCTATTTATTGAATATTCAATAGAGAAATTACCCTTTTTATGAGGACTCACACATGGATACGGCATTGACAAACCTGATAGATATTTCTCAGTCCATTGCAATCAAAAACAGATTTCTTATCTTTGTTGCATCACTTCAAGAGACTTGGATCGCACAAAGAAACAATCGAGTGACGATCATGAAAAGATTGTGTCTCTGATCTAATGACCAAAATATATTCCCTTTCAAATTACCTTTCCATTTTGAAATGAAGACAAGATTCCCTTGAAGCTGTCAAGTGGATGTCCTGTTTCTCCTGTCTGTTTCGCTTTTGGCAATTATCAAAAGGTTGAGCCAAAGGAAAGACGTCCATCGAGGTGATAAAGGATTCAGTTGTTCAATGTATATTATCAGCAAAATATTAAGTATTTACAAAACCCGTAGGCCATAGAGTTATTTGTATGTTATAAAGGGAGATATTTCTTACATGGAATATAGATAAATAAAAAGTGTTCAGGAAATGAATGTGTCTTTTATCAGCAAAGAAATTTGAAAAAAATAGATTAAATCTTTTTACAAGAAGAAGAATGTGAATTGATCTGCCTGTAAACTATTTCCTCATGACTCGATTATTGGTCAGATGACTTCCCCGTAACTTTGCTGATGACAAATATTGACAAGATTGAAAAAATAAATCAAATCTTGTAAAAACTTTCTGAAGAAAAACTTTCATTGCAATCAATGAATTGTTGAGTATTTAGGAAGTGTTTTTTTCTCATGTCGCTATTAGATATTTTTTTCTGATATTGCTATTTAGGGAAAAGAAAATTGCATATTATAATAGACCGAGATGTTCAGAGGAAGACTCAGGACATTGCACTTTTTGATAATAAGCACAATTTTGGAAATTTTGCTTTCTAAACTACATTTACTTATCAAGAGAGAGAGAGAGAGAGAGAGAGAGAGAGAGAGAGAGAGAGAGAGAGAGAGAGAGAGAGAGAGAGAGAGAGAGAGAGTTTTAACCAACAACGAACTTCCAATGCAAACAGCAGGACTTTTACCTCAGGTTCAACTTTCCAGAAGTTTAATATTATTGCAATCTCTCTCTCTCTCTCTCTCTCTCTCTCTCTCTCTCTCTCTCTCTCTCTCTCTCTCTCTCTCTCTCTCTCTCTCTCTCTCCTCTCTCTCTTTTTTTTTACCCCGTGCAGTTTCTTTTCCAATCCGGGTGTTTTGAGATACAAAATACTAAACTATTGTCAAAACTCTATAGAACATTATTAGTCTTGCAGAGGAACTTGGACCAAAGAATTTCTTGAAAGTTAATGAAGTCAACACCTGAAACTTTGTCAATTACGGATGACAGTTAGTTATAATTAGGAACGAGTCATCTTTTGCAAAGGTCGTCTGCAAGTGAGACTGAAAAGGGTATTTGGAGACACAAGAGATTGGATTCCAGATCTAATAGAATTTGTGTTTGTATCTTCACTGGGGTTTATTCTTATATGTGATGCTGTTTTTGTTGTTGTTGCACCTAAATCATAATTACAAAAAAACGACAATATCAAGATGGCGGAGACCATGAATAGCAGACTGATTGGTTTTATGTTCGGACAAAGGCACCAATGATGACTATTAGTATTAAGTTACTTATAGAGTCTATTAACCATGTGAATACACAATATATTTTCTGATACAGATATTACTCATTTTATCACAAGGATTTCTGCTGTAAATATGAATATATTTCTCCCGTCTTTGCCAAATGCGAATCTGGATGTACACACTTCTAACTATTTATATTTGTTTATGCATTTTGAACTATGACATTTCAGTCGCTTTCACAGACATTATATTTGTAACTTGTTGCCTGGAATAACGAACTTGTATTTTTATTCCTATCTCCACATACTCCTTCCTTGTTTGTTCACTGACTTTTCAACTTCAGATATCAAATCGATTTTCCAACCAAGAGAATATTCTTCAAATCCTCTTTACCTGATTTCACCAGTGACAAATATGTCCCTAAAAATCTTCTTGTTCCTTTGCACAAACAAGTAAATATTCCCTCGTCTTTATTATCAGAATTAGCATACCAATAAATGGTATAAATGGTAGCCCCAAACAGGACTGGTTACCCAACGACCTTCAAATTTCTTCTCAGAAATCTTTGAATAATATTGACGCCGTTTCTTCAACAAATCTCCTTATCTTTTTCCTATACGAAATAATTTGAAAACTATACCGAACAGAACTTCATCGAGCTAAGAAATCGAATATTTTTACATGATTTTTATCACCAAATTACTATGGACCTTTCAATTCCGTCCAATAAGTATTAGAGACAAATTAGTCTCAATTTCCAGCGCTAAATTTCTTCCTTTTCTCTCTGTTGGGAACTTCCTTTGTATGTTCGTTTACCAAACCCTAATTATCTAATTCAGTTTCTTTCATCTTCCACAACGAAAGAAATTCCTTTTTACCTGTCCGAACGCATAGACTGGCCCCCTCCCCCAACACCTCTTTCTTTTACTGAGTGACTCAGCTGTTTTTATATATGATTTAGATTTTCTCTTTTGCAAAGAAATCTTTGCGACTCATTATCTTCTCATTACTTCTGAACCTTCATTTTTTTTCATGTTCCTTTCCACCGAAATAGAATATCGTCATTCCCTTCTCTAGACCAACTTCAGACGAGGTCAAATCAATAGATTTTTTGCAGGACGCAATGAAGTCCTCATTTTTTTTTTTTGTAGCTATAGGATTTTCTTTTTATATCTCGAATGAGGTCACTGTTATCCTAGCACAATCTGTCACAAGAATTGAAATAACTGAGCCAATCTTATTCTAAAAGGCATTTCTGTATCTGACTGCGGGTCGACTGTTGCAGGTCACAACGAGGGTGCAGAAGAAGTACGTAGGTCCTACAGACTCACTCCCTGAGGAGTAATGCCTTTGAGAGATGCTTCTTCAAGAAGGAAGTGAAAATTAAATTATCATTTTATACCTGATTAGAGTTCTCTTGCTTTACTCAGTACACTATTCTATCTTTTTTTCTTTTCTTTTTTTTCACTGGGCTATTTTCCTTGTTGGAGCCCTTATAGGACCTATAGCCTCCTGCTTTTCCAACTAGGGTTGTAGCTGAGCTAATAATAATAATAATAATAATAATAATAATAATAATAATAATAATAATAATAATAATAACGCATTTCAGCATCTGTATTCAGGTCATATGAATACCCGATATATTTTTGGTATGAAAAGAATCTTGAATAAGTTTGATAAACATAAGTATTGATTTGAACCTTAATGACCCTGATAAACACAGACAGAAATCGAGTCTGATATTCCCAAAGGAGCAGATTCCCGGACCCGAATTATCGTGTGAATAAATTACTCCCAAAATGAAGGATTTGGAAAGCAAATTATATCAGTCTTACCTAAAAACTCTGCATAATATTATGCTTCCAGTTGAGTTACGGGATCCACGTATAGATTATACCTCCCCTCGATCATAGGTTGTTATCTCAGAAGGGTTTTCGAAGGTGTTTAGACTTTACTATTAGGAAGGCTATTTTAAGTTTATCTTTTCAGCTGAAGCCTTTGGCCTGATTAGTATCGTCTCTGCCTGGTGTTTGCCAGTCAGGGGTTAGAGTCCTGCTCAGTCTTTTTAGTGCCATTAGTGTCTGCAATCTTACCATCCTTGTGAGCTAAGGTTGGGGGGTTTGGGGAGCCTCTAGGTCTACCTGCTGAGTCATCAGCAGTCATTGCCTGGCCATTCCTGGTCCTAGCATGGGCGGGGAGGGGGCTTAGGCGCTGGTCATATGATATATGGTCAGTCTCTATGGTATTGTCCTGTTTGATAGGGTAATGTCACTGTCCCTGTCCTCTGCCATTCATGAGTAGCCTTTAAACCTTCAAGCGTCAGCTGAGGTTATCTTCGGCACTAGTTTCATGATTCGAGATTTACTCCTTAATAACAGCAGGTCAGTCTTTCTACTACACCTGGTGGGTCTGAATTTCCTACTCTGGTTGAAAGAAATGTTTGAGGGATGTTTAGCATCAGGAACACAAAGGAATCAATCCTTGAACATTGTTTTATTAATGGAACATAAAATATGAAAGGAAAACTGGTGTCCCAAAATGTAAGTATTTCCTAATTTGCGTCCTTCTAAGATAATCATGAATATCAAAATAAGATTTAATAGAAATCAAGACATGCTATCTCTCTCTCTCTCTCTCTCTCTCTCTCTCTCTCTCTCTCTCTCTCTCTCTCTCTCTCTCTCATTATTTTAACCCCTAACCAAGGCACACTATGATAAAAGTAGAATCACCTAAATCCCTTGACTCTGATGTGTGCACAGGACATATGTTACATCAAAAGATTTTTGATAACAAAGTTAACTGAAATCTTTATCCAAGAAAGCAGCTCAAGATTAGAATGTGTTGTAGAGTACAATCTATGACACCTCATGCGTTTTTTTTATTTATTTATTTATTTTTTTTACACTATTAAATACGGTTTCCTTTTATATGAAATCTATTTTTTTATCTTTTTTTTCAGGATATAAAACTGGAATACACAAACAAATACTCTCATTAAAGGAAAAGAATAAGAAGAGGATAACTAAAGACAGATCAGATCTAATGTCGAAGTAATACAAAGATTCAATCATCATAGTAGCATTAGTACATCAAGTTCCCTCATCAATAATTCGATCTATTTAGTTCAGGAATGGTTGATGGTCAATTCAAATTGATTGTTTAGATGTAACTTTGCAGTCTCTTTGATCAAATAAAATGCAATCATTGCATTTCGTGTTTCGTTGTCACTGAAAGTATTCAGTAAGGAATGGCCCCACAAATGTAAAATAACTATTCTTTCTTCTGTCTTTTAGATAGTCGTTAAAATGTTAGTTTTTCTTTGTTTTATTATTTATAAAATGTTGTTCTGTCACCTCTGTTGTTCAGAATTACCGAATACATATCTCTATCTTTTATTGATGCAATAACATTATGTAATTACACTCAGCATTTAATTTTTAAACTGCACATCATCTACTTATCTTCTCTTCCCAGTTTAGTCTTCTGCTTTTCGTATGACGCCTTCCAAAGTATGCCAGTTGTTGACAAATCTGTTTCCACATTAAAACTTTCTGTTACTTTTTCTCTCTTTCTCTAATCCACATTCCCCTTTTGCTGTCTGATATCTTTGACTCTTATCCTCGAGTCTCGGTTTGCAGATTGGAAATGGACATAACGTTTTTTTGTGTTACTTTATAAAAAATCAGACATGCAGTTTTACACACACACACACACACACACACACACACACACACACACACACACAATCACCACTCAACATGAAAGGCTTATAATTCATTTTCGAGTGTTTGTGCATGTGTCAGTGCTTGTGTGAGTTCATGTATGTATGGGAAAGACCTGGGATGTTACTAAGATTTTTTCAGTTCTCTTTTTTAATTAATGTCTGCAAAAATATATCATTGGCAAGTAAAGGAAGAAGGAGACTCGTGAATATATTGAGGCATATTTTCTTGATCCTTCATTGTGCATGCATGAGTTAGTGAGACACCTCTGTCTCTTTGTCTTTCCCGTCTCAGATGACATCATCGCAAAACACTCATCTACGAAAATGTGATATAAAATTAGTTATGTTAATAACTAGAGATCATATAACAACTTATTATCACATTGTTGTCTCCAAAAAGTAGAAATACTGTAGAGTTTATAGAGTTTATTCTCTTACTGCGGGTAATTATCTTTTGCAAGACACCCGAGTCATTGATAAATGTCTTCTAAGACAAAATTGATCATATTTCCAAAGGGAAATAACGATTAAATTACAAGAGCAGATTAAGGCCAGATAAAACCTGTAAATAAATGAAATGTTTAACTAAATTGAACTATAATCAGAGAGTGCTCTATATATTATCAATAAAAAAAACCAAAGTTGAACTTTTATGACAATCTAATACTTATACATCGAGTTGCTATTGAAAAGACTATCCGCAGAGTAGATTGTTTGAACAGGTTTTCCCACAATCTTACTTACACTAATGGAAAAGAGCTATGGCTTCTTTCAAAAAGACATTCACTCTTTTATTGCCTAACTACTAAATAGATGAGAGAGAGAGAGAGAGAGAGAGAGAGAGGAGAGAGAGAGAGAGAGAGAGAGGAGAGAGAGAGAGAGGATCAACGCTTTTACTTATAGGGTGAGTTACAAAAATTATTCTTCCCTTCAGCCCTGAATAAAACACAACTCGGAAAGTCCATTCAAACAGAAAGCGACCTAAGTTGAAATAGATTTTGCCTCCCAATAAAAAAAAAAAAAACATTCTTTAGGACCTCGTATATAAAACAGTAGACTCAAATAACTCTGAAAGGACATTCTATGGGGAAGGAGTCCTTTAGAGAGTGTGAAGGAATCTGAGTGATTCCTTGATGCTTTACAAGTCGGACTGTGGAAAAGCACGCTGACAACGCAATACAAATGAATGAAGGAGAATAGAGTAAAGGGAAAAAGAGAATTTATATTCAACACACAAAACATGATTTTGTAAACGTTCCTGATATTTGTGTAGACTCACTATACACCACATAACGCGACACAGAATTCTTGTTTTCTTAAGGGAACGAAGTAGAAGATAATTATGATAAAACAAAAAACGATGAGAGTAAAAGAAGACATGTTATGAAAAAACTTACTCTTTTGATTTTTTTAGCCAACTTCAATGAAACCCAGAGATAAATGGAACATTTTGTCTCCACAGAAACGAGTGAAAATCGAAGTTTTTAGTTTTGGACAAACGCTCATCACTTGGTATTGGAGATTTTGTCTTTAAGAATTACGACCTAAAATGCATTTTTTTTTCCTTGTCGTACAATTTGAATCCGCATTTATATCAATGGCAATTTTTCAAAAGATTATCGATTTCCTAAGAATCCTTTTTTAAAAATTATTTTTAACTCCAATTAATTTACTTTTATTATTAATGTGATACAGATGTTATTCATATGGATTTTACAATTTTATACAGCTCTCTCTCTCTCTCTCTCTCTCTCTCCTCTCTCTCTCTCTCTCTCTCTCTCTCTCTCTCTCTCTCTCTCTCTCTCTCTCTCTCTGGTTTTACAAAGGTATATAAGTTATTTATCTATTACAAAATTGTTTTATAATCATTGTTCCTTACTTCTCACATAATTTATGTTTCCATATTTCCCATCCCAATTAGGCTATTTTTCCCTTCTGGAGCCCTTTAACTTATAACATCCTACTTTTCCTCCTAAGGTTGTAGCTTAGCGAGTGATAGTAATGATGATAATTCCTTGAACATTATCAAACAAAATGTCCTGTCACTTGGGGACTTTTCAAGGTCCTTCATTGCGTCAACTTATCTTGCCAGTTTCGTCTTTGGCATTTTGCATTAAATCTTTCAAACTATGGCGGTAGTTTGCTAAATCTGTTTCCACATTATAACTTTCCTTCACTTTTTCTCTCTTTCTCTAATTCATTTGTGCTGGTTGACATGGTTGACTCTCATCCTCGAGTCTTTGGAGACTATCGCAGTTTGTGGAAGTTTTGTCTACTGAAGTTTAGGAAGCATTTTTATTTAGTTGTCTCAGATGAATATGAAATACTCCACCAACTAAGATAAGATTTTGATCCCTGTGTTTTAGTCCCTTGCGTTCCAGTGAGTCTCTAAAGAAGCGAAATGCGGAGATTTGATAGAGACACAAAAATGGGGTATTTCGTCCCTCAATTTTCTCTCATTTGTCCAATTTCTTTTCATGTATAAATTCGTGTTGTGTGTAGCCTATGTGTATGAGTGCGAATGTGCTTGTAGGTACACTATATATATGCCAATAAACTAGAAAAAAATATGATGACCAAACACGCATTCCATTAAATCTTTACTGTTGTTTTAAAGACCTCCCATGAACGAAAAAAGTGACAAAATTTCATAGAAACAAAAAACAAAAACGTACATAATTGCACTTCCCAAGTAAGGGCAAGAGAGTCCAGCCAGTGGCTGTCGATGTCCCAACTCATGGTAACCCACAAACCTTCTTAACTATTGCCCAATTAAGGAGGACAAGTTTTTGTTCATTGATAATCAATTATAGAAATACATGATTGCATACTGTAGGTTAGTAGTTGAGGCATAAACTTGGTTTATGTACACTACAGAGACCATAACTAATCACTGAATTGGACGAGCACTTTCATTGACACGTACACACGCACAAACCTACTCATTCATAAAGACGCGTGGGAAGATCAGACTTGTTTACTCTCGCAACTTCTACACTACGTTTAAGTGTCAGTAGACATCCCGATACATAGATTACCAAGAGTTAATTCAATCTTTTTAAGCTATTAACTATTGTATAATATCTGTATTAAACCATGAAATATAACTATGAAATCATACGATTGTCTGAAGGGCCCAGGTCTTTCTTGCAAGTGAATCTGTATGTATTGCAAAAGTTCTGAAGATCCTTGGGATCTTTCCAATATTTATGGGGAGACAACAAAGGAAAATATTCCAAAGTACCTGGAGGCAAAAGCATTAGAATTCTTCGGCAGTGTTATCAGGGATACATAAGTTTCCAGGATATTGGGAATTCTGGAAAGCTATGGAATCCAGATCTGGTTCTAAGGTCAATAATAACTTTGGCACTCTGTGGCTGACTACGATGGCCCGACTCAGTGTGTTTAAGATCGCCTAATTTTGCATCAAATTCGACATAATTTCCATTGGTAATAATCAGGCACCAGATGGCGTTGTGATGCTTAGTTAAATTGAAATTTCAACCAAATTATCTCGATGTTAAAGATCCTTCTGTTTGATTTGTAGAATTATACCATCAGAAAAATTTGAAGATTAATGATTTACCTCATATAAATATCAACAATATCTACAAAAATAAGATCTGCGTCCTTATACACATCAGTAAAAATATCAGGTCCAAATCATAAGAGGAAATCGTCCAAGTATAGGAGATTATAGTTATTCGAGTTTGTAATTCCAAGAAACACGGATTTTGTATATAATGGAAAAGGAAACGTTTCCTGGAAATTGCAAATATTTAT
>NC_090749.1:29232650-29320067 GCF_036898095.1 Palaemon carinicauda | reverse complement strand
ATTGACTTGGGGTATCATATGCTTGCTAGCTGCCATGCCTGGTTATTTTTACTCTTGCACCATCCCCCTCTTCTTTCACGTAACCTTACTGGTTGGGTGAGACTTTCTTACCTCTCATGTGGTGATTCGTCACGGCAGGCAGCTGCGAACTTGAAGGTCCTTCTGAGAGTTGGCTAGTCTTTTCAGTTGCCCTAGGTGGGCAGTTTTCATTTTCCACTTAGCCTATATGTTTAGCAAGGTGGCACAGGTCTTGGGATGCTGTTCCCTGTGTCTACTTAGTTTTACCCATTGGAATGCTTTACTGACTGTTCTGGTGCTAACTAGTAGATCCTCTTGTGTCGCCTTAATCATTATTATGCCTGGTTATGAGGACTTGTCCTCTGTGCCCTATCACGGCAGACCCCCTGGAACACTATTGCTGTTCTAATGTCGCTTTTGGATCTTCCTGTTATTCCGCCTCACCATTTTCTGAGTCTCCCATCACCACCCCTTTCTTCACTTATCATTGCGCCAGTTAGTATGCCTACTTTTAGGCTATTTTTTCTGGCCCTAGATAGGTGAGATTTTCTCCTCCCCTGGTCAAAATCTCTCTGTCACCTTAGAGACCACCCTTGGGTGCTATCTCTGCCCCTTCCCATTCCTAGTTAGATCATAGCCTGACCGTACTGGGAACTATGTTCCTCTTGTCTAGTTCTCTTATCCTAGCTTTTGAGCTTTCCCTCACCCGTTGGGTAGGCTAGGCTTGCCTGCACAGTTCTCCCTATGGCCTAACATTATCTAGGTTTAGAGTTGGTCCCCTTTGGGTCCTCTTTTGCCGCCTTGCCAGAGCCTGTTCTATGTCTGCAGCCTCCCTTCCTCTACTATGTCCCTCTTGCTATGAAGTATTGACTCCCTTGCCTGGTTAGCCTATCTAGACAAAGGTGTGGCCTTAGACTCTGCTTCCTGTATTGTCAGCTTGAGTTTTAGCACTGGCTCTGTGTTGGCTATACGTCACTCCATCTGCTGCCTCAGCTGCAGCCTTATCCCACATCTCAGGAAAATTGACATCCTAAGTTGGTCAATTGGATCCTGCCTGGTTGTCAGGACATCCTTTGAATTTCTAATTCTTAGCTCCCTGGCTCTTGTACTGCTCTCACTATCTTCCAGGCTACACCCCTACTTTTCATAAGTTAATGATCAGGTCTTGATAGGTTCATTTATGAGCTGACTTTCATTCCTGTACTTCCCCTGAGTCTGGACCCATCACTATGGGATTTTTCACTCTCCCCCTGTTGACTTTACAGTGCGTCTACTGCCTTGTGTTGACATGCCTGAGATATTGGCAAGTCAGTCTATTATTGGCTACTAGAAATAGTTGTCGCCTTAACGCAGTTGATGCCGCCTTGGGGGCAGCTGTTGCTGGTCTAAGCAGTATGATGAGTGAACTTGCCCTCTTAGGTTGTTCTGATAGACCTACTTTGGAGGTTCGGGTGTCCCTTTGATATGAACCTTTACTCCATACTCCTACCACACTGTTATTGTATTTTGCTTCTTAAATCTCTATAGATTTCTGAGCTGTTTGGCATGTGTTCTGATTAGGTTCAGTCTCTATCTATTTTTTAGGTAGTAGGTTCATTTAATTTAGGATGGGTTCTGTGAAACTAATTTTTAGAAAATATAATTTTTAATGATATGTTCTCATTGAAATGTCTCTTCTTTACAGGTTGCTGATCACATGGAGTATTCAATGGTCACCTGTACCAGGCGGGTCAAGTCAACCCTGTGGCCACAAGACCTACCAGAAACCTGCTGATTGTTGTGTTTCCAAGAGATCTTTCCAAGGGATCTGTTGCAATCTGGGAACCTACGAAGTGCCAGATTTTCACAGATCTCCTTCACACCGGCATTCATGCCACTGACGTCTCCTTGGATGTTCGAGATCAAAGTCGAATGATGCTCTGACACTGCCTAAGAAGCTTCCAGAAGAGCATTCAACAAGATGAGTCTCATCTTCATTCTCTGGAACTGAAGGACCTTCTCATTCCAAAGGCTGAGGTCACCTCTGTGTTTGGTAATCAGTTACCAATGGTTCAACTCCCGACGGTATCCACAGATCATGCGGATGAGGAAGTTCGAGACGCTCTGCAAGTTATTAGTCTGGACGCTGACATGTTGACTACTTCTCCTGTGTCATCAGAGAGGGAGAGGATCCTGGTGACCACGGAAGCCTCAGAAGAATCATTGGATATACATCATGTGAGTACAGCTCCCATTGCATCTTTACTTTCCCCCATTACTGCTGCTCAAGCACCAGCTTCCTTCTCCACGCTGGTTCAGACTTTAGACAAACCTTCACTTCCTAGTAACTTGGAACTAATGGCGTTCATGAAAGCTATTATGGAGAACCTATCCGCCAAATATGAACGCTGTTAAGCATACCTAACAGCGAGGTTAGTAGCTTTGAAATAAGGCACCTTTTACTAAGGCTTCCTCAGCTTTGAGCTTATGGCCTTAACCGAAGGCTTACTCCATATTGGGGATAGTTTGGGTCCCTAGCTAGTTTCGGATTTAGAATTCTTTCTATCAATCAATATTTTTCTTTACTTCTACATAAAGCTTAACTCGGAAACGTCCATTAGTGATGATACGATCCCTAAGCAAACAATTCTTCTGGACCATAGCAAGTCTCAATCCCTTTTGATTAGGGAGTTAAAGATTGCTGAATTCACCAATACCAAACTTCCTGCTTTTGGCCGGAAACTGGCCACCTTTGTGGCACCCAAGGATATTGTCTCCCCTTTTGTCTCTAAAAGCTTAAAGGCCGTGATGAAAGCAATAGTGGAGAGCAGGCCATTCCCAGTCCTTATGATTCGAATAACTAGAAGGACATCCAAAAAATCTTCACTGTTGGAAAACTAGATAATGACATCGGAAGGCAAACAGTTAAACGAGAAACTGCGTAGGATTCCAGAATCTCTATTAAATGGAGAATTGGAAGCTAAAGAGAGACTTTCAGCCTCTTTTGCCTTCCAACCTTATCTAGAAATGCTTATTGGAAACAATTTCATATCTGATCTCTTACCAGTTTCGGCGAAGACTCACGTAATCATGTTTGATAGGGATCCCCATGCTTTCTTCGTAGCCAGAAGAGCATGTAGAGAACACATCCTAGCTACTGCTACGATCAGACATGAACCTACAAAACTGATCGACTCCAATATCTGGGGGAAGGATCTCATCCCTGAAAAATTAGTTAATGAAGTCACGGACTAAGAAGCTCAGGAGAATAAGAGCCTTATAGACAAATGAGTTATGTCCTCTAAATCAAAATTTATCCCCAATGAAGGACCTCAACCCAAGGGTAAGAAGCCCAGAAGTACCTTTAAGGGAAGGAAATCCTTCCCTGTTACAACAGCCTCAGCTGCCGCCATCCCTCAGACTGTGTACATGGTTCCCCATCAGTATGTTTCAGTGTCCTACCCTCAACCTGGTGTATGAGAGAGCTACCACAGCATTCTACCCTGCCAAAGCTCAGAAGAAGGGCTCCGGTAACAGGGGAAGGTCTAGAAGAGGCAGTCAAACTAGAGGCCGAGGGTATGAGAGAGCTACCACAGCATTCTACCCTGCCAAAGCCCAGAAGAAGGGCTCCAGTAACAGGGGAAGGTCTAGAAGAGGCAGTCAAACTAGAGGCCGAGGATGTAGAGGCAAGATGACTAAAGATGCACATCTTTCACAACAACAATGAGGAGCTTCCGGTAGGGGGACGACTTCACTTGTTCAGAGATCAATGGGAGTTTGATCCCTGTGCTCACAGCAGTCTCAAAAGGGCTAGGCTTCAAGAGGTTCTTTCAACTTACAACTCCCTTTTTAGAGTATTATGTTCAGAACCTCTGGAAGAGAGTCATCCGTTGCAAAAAATCCATAAACTTTCAAGGATGGTTATTATGCGTACCCAAGAAAGATTCTAATACTCTTTAAACTATTCTGGACTTGTTGTCACTAAAGAAAATCATCCTGAAAGACAAGTTCCAGATGCTAATTATCTCGTGAATATGGACCCCACTACACCATCTCCATAGAAATTACAGACGCCTATTGGCCTCTTCCGATAGGTCAGCGCTTCTCCACCTATCTTGGTTTCAAACTGGCAAGATAGGCCTACGCATTGAAAGTTATGCCATTAGGGCCCAGTATAACTCTAAGGATTTTCACAAATCTAGTCGAGGCTGTTGTCCAATAACTTCAGAACAGAGGCCTTCATGTGATTTTGTACCTGGATGACTGGTAAGTCTGGGCTGCAACGAAGTCTGAATGTCTTCGAACAGCCCAAAAGGCCATGAACTTCCTACAATCTCTGGTCTTCTGAATCAACCTCAAGAAGTACATGTTATCTTCAGCTTGGAAATTTCAGTGGCTAGGAATTCACTGGAATTTACAGTCATACACCATCTCTCTACCACAAGGCAAGAGAAAGAAAATCGCAAATTCGGTCAGGTTACTTTTTGTTCAGAAGTACTCACTAGACGGCAACAGGAAAGGGTCTTAGGTTCATTAAAGTTCGCTGCTGTGATAGACCCAACACTGAAAGAAAGACTCAAAGATGCCAACAGAGTCTGAAGAAGAAAGGCAACCAATGCTCAGAGAGATCTTCGCCACAATACTCCAGTCTTACTGCGGAAGCAGCTCAAGCCGTGGTCTACTACCAAAAGGGTATCGAACTACATCCTTGTACAGTAACCTCCTCCTTCCGTGACTATTCACATGGACGCCTAGGATCAAGGATTGAGTGGTGACACTCGTCTTCCAAGAAAGTGCAAGGTCAGTGTTTGATTGCATTTCAGATGTTTCACATCAATGTTCTGTAAGCTATGGCATTGTCTCTGACTCTGAAGAGACCATACCCAAAGACGAAATCATACATCAAATTGGTCATCAACAACAACACATTAGTACACTGTGTCAACAGACAGGGCTCCAGATCTCCTCAGATCAACCATGTAATCCTAGCTATTCTCTCTTTAGCGCAAAGGAGGAAATTTCATCTTTCATCAGTTCCTCGAGGGGGTTCGCAATGTGACGTTGGAAGCCCTGTCGAGATCTAAGCCTCAGGAAACAGAATGGTCTCTGGACACAAAATATTCTGTTTAATTCTAGAGCAAATCCCAGACTGTAAATCAATCTCTTTGCAACGAGCTTTAGGAAGAAGCTTCCCCGGTATGTAGCACCAAACTTAGATCCAGAAGCTATAGGAATGAATGCATGTCTCACATTGATACCTCTAAGATAAAATTTCTCTGGTATATCACTCTCAGAAATATCCTAAGTAGAAACTACCAATGAGGAACTTCTACCAGGACGACATGGCTATCTCACACAAAAAGTAGATTTTTCATGTGTCAAAATTCGTTTTTTATAACTGTCACCCCCTTAACATTATTTACTCTTCAAACTATTGAAGTTGTATTCTTGAAAAAACTCTGAGTTAAAGTATTTCAGATAATTAACTTGTAAAACTACAAACCTAATGGCGTCACAAGGCCTGCTCTTAAATGTTGTTTTCCAACGAGTGACTTAGGAAGTGAAACAATTGACACACGGTCCTTTTCTTCATGAAAGCATAACTAATATGTGACTCTTTTCATTCAGCTCTTTTATAATCTGAAGGCGAAAGCCATATATGCATATTCATGCGCATGCGCTGTGGTGACCCTGATCATGTCAAGGTTGTTGAGATATAAGGGAGACGTCTATTCATCGAGACTGTTAATGGGATTCAACGATAAAAAACAAAAGTTCAGTTTAATAATCTTCTTTACGAGTAAATGGATACATAGGGCAGTTTCATGCTCTCTCTCTCTCTCTCTCTCTCTCTCTCTCTCTCTCTCTCTCTCTCTCTCTCTCTCAGGTATAAGCACCCCAAACTTCGAGAAGTGTAACTTACAGTTCTTACTCTCCTGGGCTGGGACATGTAATGTATGTTCACTGTTGTGTTGATAGCGTCCTTGAACGAGATCTACCAACTACCCTTTGCTATTGGAATCTTCTTCTTCGTATTTGTCCTGGGTCTTTTTTTATCTTAGTTTATTTGCTGTAGCGTGAATTTGATTATTCACTGGATTTATACACAATCAAGAATGATTACCCATAGCAAATTCTGCATAAAATCCTAACTTCATTATTTCCCATATGGTTAATAGTTTAAAAAATAATAGTAAAAAAAAACATACTGATGGAGTACCTGCATGAGTATGATATGTTTTCCCATGGCGGGTAGGCTCCAAGTGAGTGTGCCGATTACAGAGATCAACTATGGGCAGTCTGTACCTTAGGATGCAATAAACCACATGCCTCCACCACAGTGTATCTCTTGTCCCATCTTGACATCTAATATAGCGCAGTGATTCTCAAGGACCTCCGTGACCCTCAACATGCCCTTCCAGCGCCATTCAATGTAGTCCACCCCAAGAGCCGCATCCCCCTTCGTCCCCCGTGGGCTCGTTCCTGCCCTGCAAGAAGCCAGGCAGGCTATGGCGGCACAACAACAAATGATCAACAATCTCCGTGACCGGATCACGACACATGCTACCCCTGCACCCCGTGTCCCTGCGTCTGCAGTCCCGGAGAAGTGTGAAATTGTGCTGAAGCCCGCCGCATTCAGGTCCTGGAGGAAGTCGATGGAATATTGGATCGAATTTTGCAGACTACAGTCCCACGAGGTCGTCCACCACATTAGGCTATACTGCACTTCCCCTCTGCAATGAGATCTGAATGCCAGATTAACCTCAAAGAAATGGAGTAACCTCACCGCTACGGAAGCCATGGATTTTATTTGTGATATTGTGTTACGCTCTACAAATCGTGCTTTGTTATGGTCCGATTTTTCCAATGTGATAAAAGGCCTAGGAGAAAGTTTTAGTGATTATTATTTAAAGTGTTCCCAAAAAGCCACCGACTGCAAATTCCAGTGCCCTCATTGTCAGTGTAATCTAGCCGAATATATGTTATTACCCAAGTTAATGGTAGGCCTGAGTGATGAGGCTATGCGTCGTCATGTGTACCAATGTAGCAACGACATTAATAGCGTTAGTGCCATTAGGGCCAGGTGCTGTGCTTATGAGGCGGCTCGCGTCGACACCGCTGCATGCCAATGCAATTGGAGGGAAACTGCTTGCGAGGCTTGCAGCGAGACACCTGAGGCAAATCATCTGAATGCAACTGTTGCTGGCACAGGTAGGGGTCCCCCACACCCACCCCCACCCTGCGGGAACTGCGGCAGCCGCCACGCCCCAGGCAGAGCCTCATGCGCCGCTAAGTCCGCAAGCAGGGTCACCACTACAAATGCTGCAGAAAATCCCATGCAAAAACAACAGGATCCCCAACAGACGTGTATAGTGCTGTGTCTAGCGCTGTGCTTATTGCGGCCGCCAACCTCTCCCGCCACCCAATAGTGGAGGTGACAGTCGTTTACACCGACACAGGAGTACAAGTGCCTGTTGCTGCCGTGGCAGTCACCGGGGCAGAGGTATGTGTGGCTGGCCCCTCCCTGCTGTCGCACCTTCAAGTTCGCCCAGCAGCCCTTACAACCTATGCTGGCTTCCGGGATGTGGCAAACCTCCCCCTGAAGTGCCTTGGATTTGCTGTGTGCCACGTCACCTTGCAAGGCTGCACCACAGAGCAGCACGTGTACTTCGTGCAGTCGGCAAAGCGCCTCTTCCTGTCGCTGGACGCCTGCAGGGACTTGACGCTGGTACCAAAGTATTTCCCGCACCACTCCCCAGCGGTGGCATACAAGAGCCTGTTCGATGGCACGGCCAGACGGGCTGCCCAGGTACCACCCTGACCCGCCGAGGTGACCTTGCTGCCCCAGGAGGAATGCGGCTCAGTTAGAAGCCTGGCTCCTGCAACATTTCACCACGACGACATTTAACACATCCAGAAAGCCACTGCCAGTGATGCAGGGGGAACCGCACCACATCCACCTGCTCCCAGGAGCCACGCCTTATGCATGCCACACCCAAGCATCGGTGCCAAATCACTGGGAAGAGAATGTGAAGGCCAAGCTCGAAGAGGATGTCGCCCGTGGCGTCATAGAAGCGGTACCTGGCGGGCAGCCGACCGAATGGTTCGCCCGTATGGTTGTCGTCGCCAAGAAGTCAGGACAGCCACGCCATACAGTCGACTACCAGCGTCTTAACGCATCCTGCCTGTGGGAGACACACCACACCCCTGCCCCATTCGACATGGTGTCCGGGTTACCTAAGCACACATTCAAGACCATAGCAGACGAGTACTGGGGATACCACCAGGTGGAGCTAGACGAAGAAAGTCGCGACCTAACCACATTCATTACACCTTGGGGGAGATTTTGTTACCGTCTTAACCCTCTGGGTCACTGCTCCGCAGGCATTGCTTATACTCGACGATTCTACGACGTCATCCGGGAGATCCAGAGAAAACATAAGTGCGTATACGACGCCCTGCTCTATGACGACATCATTGAAGGGACTTTCTTGCACGCTAACAACTTCCTCGAAACATGCGCAGTTGAGGATGTCATCCTCAAGCCGGAGAAATTTCCAGTTCACAAGAAGAGAAGTGGACTTTCTGGGCTTCAACTTGGGCTGGGAGGACTACAAGTTAACAGAGGAATGTTTGGAGGCCATCAAAAACTTCCTGATGCCACGTCTGCCCTCTATCACAGACATAAGGGCGTGGTATGGATTCGTCAATCAGCTGACGCCTGTCCCCCAACAGCCCCAATCATGAACCTATTCAGGGAGCTCCTCAAGAAACCAACAAGGAAGTTAGTGAACTGGGAGGAGGCCCTCCGCACCAAATTCCATCACACCCAGGACACGATCTGCCAATTAGCAAAGGACGGGTTGGCCTACTATGACAGGAGCTGCCCCACAGCAGTGATCACCGACTGGAGCAAAGAGTTCATGGGGTTTGTAATCCTTCAGAAGTATTGCGCATGCAGCTCCGTCACCACACCCTTCTGCTGCACGGGCAGGGGCCGCCTGGCACTATGCAGCAGCCGCCATCTCACCGCCGCGGTAGCCTGGTGTCTCCATAAGGCGAGGCTGTTCTTCCTGGGATGCCCCAACCTCACTGTCGTGACGGGCCACCGCCCGTTAACCAAGTTGCTGGGGGATCGGGCCCTTATGGAAGTCTCCAATCACCGTCTCTTCAGGCTGAAGGAGAAAACCCCGAAGTACCGATTCAGGGTTAAGTATCTGCCGGTGGAAGCGTAACAGTGCGGCAGACTTCCTGTCATGATACCCCGCCTTGAAAGCCGATCCCAGACCCCACGACATGGACCTCGACGAAGACCTCACTGACACCATAGGGGCTGCTGTCTTGGCAGCAGCAGAGCACAACAGCCGTGTCGTGGATGAGGAGAGTGTCAGGCATGCTGCTGTCAGCGACCCCGTGTATCAACTGCTCATGGCCAGGGTCCTGGCCGGGGAATGGACCGACAGGAAGTCCAAGGATGTTGCATGCCTTCGGCCCTTATACGGTGATAGGGAGAGGCAGGCCATCGTCCAAGACTTAGTGACATACAAATTCGAACAGGACAACGTCCACCTAGTTATGCCGGAGCCTCTCTGTCATCAAGTGGCTGCCAACCTACACGCGGGGCACCAAGGCCTGGACTTGATGCAAAGACGAGAGCGCCAGACGGTGTACTGGCCTGGACTCGAGGGGGACCTGCAGTATCACCGATCCTTGTGAGATGAATGCGACGTACAAGCACTATCCATGGCTGCGGAGGAACTTATCATCATGCCGCCCACCCCGAGTACCCCATCTAGATGACGGTAGCAGATATGTTCCAGCAGGACGGATACTCGTACATGGCCCTCGCAGACAGGCTCACAGGTTGGCTGGAGCAAGCCCACTTCCACCACGGCACCTCCTACTCTCACATCAAGACCAGCTACGTCGCTACTTTGCCAGGCGGGGGACCCTGGAGCAAATCTCCACAGACTGTGGCACCAATTTGCAAAGCGAGGAAATGGGGAAATTTTTCAAGTTATGGGGTGTGTCCGTGCGGCTATCATCCGCCTAGTACCTGCAGTCCAATGGCAGGGCAGAGGCGGCAGTCAAGGTCGGGAAGCGGATAATAATGGCTAACACGGGCAACGGCGGCAGCATCAACACGAACAAGTCCTTCAGGGCTATGTTGCAGTACCTCAACAACCCACTCCGTGGAATAAATAAGTCACTCACCCAGATGGGAGCGGGCAGGAACTCTGAGACGGTGTACCTACGGCCCGCTGAAACCTTACGGTAGACAAAAACTGGGGGCAGCCCTCTGGCAAAGAGAATGTCAGATGGCTGACAGCGGTGCTGCCCTCACTGAGAATGGACCCTCCAGAACGCTTCCAGTCATCAACCCGGGCTCCCAAGTGCGAGTGCAGAATCAAGCTACTAAGCTGTAGGACCATAACAGTACCGTGGCGGAAACGCTCCTGTACCGACAATACCTAGTCAGACTGAACGGCAGCAGTCGCCTCTCCCTCCGTAATAGAAAACACCTGCGACTCACATCATTGGGGCCCCAGCCAGGGCGGGCCACACCTGCTACGCATCCAGCTCTGCTTACGCTCGAGTAGCCACCGGTCAGTCCCCCTACGCCCAGCCTACAAGCAGTACGGGAGCCACGCCCATCACATCGTACAAGAAGGCCAGCATTGATGAATGACTACATATGACATATTTAACTGCCATATACCGTCTTTCGTGTAATCACGTACATTGTAGCAGCATCTGTTTATATTTATATTGTATCTGCTCCTCATATTATTTCACGAACATGTATTACCTATACACTGCATTTTATACTATCGACAGCTATGTATCTGTCTCCTTATTCTTGCACGTGCGTCCAATTTAATCCACGTATATCCCTCTATCATTTTTTATTATTGCCTCTCCATATATACCCATGTATTAATCTCGGGTGTGGATGATGGAGTACCTGCATGAGTACGATATGTTTTCCCATGGTGGGCAGGCGCCAAATGAGTGAGCTGGTTGCAGAGGAAACCTGTGGGCAGTCTGTACCTTAGGACACAATAAACCACATGCTTCCACCACTGTGTATCCCTTGTCCCACCTTGACTTCTAATGCATACAGATATAAGCAGGGCTGTAGTTTTGGCTTGTGCTCAGGAGTTTATTTGCATTGTGTGGAAGGGGAAAATTTTGGGATAAAAATCCCCACAATGAAAGCAGACGTCTTTTGTTTATCTATGGTAGTGAGAGATAAATGTTAATGAAAATCCCTCATAAAATGGTATTTCGGCAGCTATACGGGGAAATAAAGACAGCGATGACCTTGAGGTTGGTCAGCCCCACGCATTCATTGTGAACTAAATTTGGCTTTGTTACTTGGTTGTTAAGGAAACTTTAACGACATATGAGACATGGTATATCATCTCTTGTGTTTCAAAACAGCATGGCATTGTTAATGTCAATGCCGATGTTGCGACCCATCTCAGAATCTGCACCGTGTTGGAATATTTTCATTTGGCGCTGCGCAATGTGAAGATTCCCAGATCGCGCGACCAACTTGGAATCGTATTTTGGTTGCTCTGGAGTGAAGCAGATTCACCTAAATATGCTGACTGACTCGTTTACCTTATATAGCAATAGGTGTGGTAACAGTATTAGGTTCTATGGGGTGATGATCTCGTCGAATATGCAGTGATCTGGCCATTATGTAAAGTCAGGTCATTATGTGTGTTTAATTTGTTTCCAAGGCATGTTAGTTATTGTAGTATGTGTCACTGTGTTTAGGCCACTTAAAATTGTTAAATGTCAGCCTCTAATTCACAAAGAATGGGGAGGGTGTTGTAGTTAATTAACTAATATCATTTTTTATGCATTTGATATTTTTTTAAGAGTGTGTATTTTAATTTTATAATGATTCAAAGCACCTTTAAAATACTATCAATTGTCATAAATTACAAATAATTTTTTGTTGCAATAATAACCACATCTTGATGTTGGGAATTCAAGAAACCCAATCATTCGAGCTCTACGGGCCAACCAAGGGAAAGGCCCGTGCCAACAACAAGTGTTGGCTTTACCCCAACAACAATCATTCGTGCATCGAAAAACCAAGGACGAAAAAGAAAATAACAATACCAATTCCCTAATATTGCAAGAGGGTCTGCCCCTCTCTTTTTTCTGTACTTCTCTTTCTCCCTTTGTCCTTAATCTTTCCCATCCGAGTACCTGCCTTTGAGCTATAAATTAAATTGTATCCATGGGTACTCTTCCTTTCCCCATATTCCCCACTTCCATATTCTTATCCTTATTATTATTCGATCATCTGAAATGATTATTCTGATTTGCTGACTATCAGTATTTCATAATCGCGTATCCACTAGGGTGTACAATGCATACATCATATTGTATATGATAATCTCCTGATGCTCTCTCACCAACGGGTGTGGGAGAGTCTTCATATCTTCATAGTGCCTGCTGTGGCCAGTTGGTAGTTTGATTATTCATTGACAAAGTTAGTATTGACGTATTTTTTTTATTATGATGAACATTCAATGAAAAAAGCTCGTACCAGCGGTGGTTTCAGGACAAAACTTAGAGAGACAGAGTTTAAAACTAAGGATAAATATGCAACAAGAAGAAAATCTGGTTTGAGCACTTATTCATTGAGTGGAAAACTGTTTTCTTAGAGAGAAACCACCTCGTTCCTCTCAATAATGGTACAGCAGTTGTTCTGACTTACCCCCATCCCGGGCCGATTCCACCTAATTAATTACTAAGAGTATAACCATTGTTTCCCAAGATACCTCGATCCTTTTCTTATTCAAATCTATTCAACCGAATAACTACGTAATAGGTAAATAAATTAAAGAAAATAGCGATTTTTATCATAAAGTGTTTATAGTAGTAATAAGTAGAAACAAAATGATTAAGATGGAACCGAAGAGTTTTCTTCAAACATAAATATCAATACAGAATCATTTTAGTTTCTTGCCAATATGTTTTCATAATAGTGAAAACCATCTTAATTGATTATGATGTAATGACTGATAAGTAATTTTACATTTCATTCTTGATTTGAAATGACCTAATATTGTTCTCTAGCTTTGCAGCATTGAATCAGAAAAGACCAACATATCCATTTTATTCTTACAGCATTTGATAACAGTATTTACAATTTAACAATGCTTGGTTCTAGAACAAAATGGTTGATGGATATCCAGAAATTAATTCTTAATTTACATAATTGAGCTTTTTGTGAATGAAATCTGAAATAAAAAAAAAACAATATTAATTGCTTTTCAGCTTTCGTTTGATTATTATTTACTAAAGGTGTTATATATATATATATATATATATATATATATATATATATATATATATATATATATATATATATATATATATATATATATATATATATATATCCCAAAGAGAACTGGATTTAACTGGGATTTCATTATTGTAGGTCAAGTGGCAACAATTCAGTTATGAATCGTTCGGCCTATTCTTTACAGATTCTTCTCTATCCTCAATTCTTCTTCACCCAAGGGGTCAACTACTGCACTGTAATTATTCAGTGGCCACTTAACTATTGGTAAGGGTAGAAGAGACACTTGATCTATAGTAAGCAGCTCTTCTAGGAGAAGGACACGCCAAAATTAAACCATTGTTCTCTAATCTTGGGTAGTATCATAGCCTCTGTACCATGTTCTTCCACTCTCTGGGGATAGAGTTCTCTTGCTTGAGGGTACACTCGGGCACACTATTCTATCTCATTTCTCTTCCTCTTTTTATGTTAAAGTTGTTATAGTATATATAGAAAATATTTATTTTAAAGTTTTTATTGTTCTTAAGATATTTGATTTTTCCTTGTTCCCTTTCCTCAATGGGCTATTTTCCCTGTTGGAGCCCCTGAGCTTACAGCATCCTGCTTTTCCAACGAGGGTTGTAGCCTAGCAAGTAATAATGATAATAATAATACTAATAATGATGCGTCTCCAATTGATCTACTTGTAAGGAATCATATCTACTTTGAAGTATAAGGAAAACCTTATTAAGATTCTCTTTGAATGAAACCTCTCGCCTTCATCGATGTAGTCAGTTACTACAAAACGGCTTCACTATTAATAAAAGAAGTAAATTTTTCTCTTTGTGTTGTTTACTATTGGTTATAAACTGAATACTCTTTTCTTTCCTCTCAGTCTCTTGAAACCTTCAAATTGACTCCAGAGGGAAAATTAACGCCTCTTAGTTCGACTTACATCATTGCAAAAGGAATCACTTAACTCTAGTCGGTTAAATATATCTATATTAACAGCTCTAATGTGAGCTTATTTCATAATAGATATAAACTTATTTAAATGTTGCCCTTCAAGATATAAATGATTATAACTTTATCTCTAAGAAACATGTGTATGGTTAGCAAACAGTGTTTGTTGCATCTCTCAGGTTTGTTGAATGTGAGAGTGTTGGTGCTCAACTTCTCTAAGCCAGGAATTCGGATATCGGAGCATGGAGGTTTTCCTGGAATCATTTCCTACTCATTATTTAAAATTCTAAATTTTAGTTGTCCTTCAAACTGGATCAGACACCAATGACTTGTGGAATCATGAAATTTTGGATCTTTGTAAATTCATTCATAGCATTTGGTCAAGTCATCCATAAATCTCGTAAAATGGCCATTTTGGAGAATGATTAAGTCCTAACTTTGATATGCAAAGATATGTATTAGAACGTAATTTTTGTGGTATCCTTTAACGAACAAAGGCAAATCTATAAGCAAGCATTTTTAGCCAGAAAGTTCTACCCTAATGGTGTCCTTGAGCTCTGGTATGTGCGTTTTAGCTATGCAAAATACCAATGATTAGGAAAAGGAGTTGCTGTGTTTCTTTCTGTTCCAAATGGTAATGCAGCATTGGATGTTTAAAGTGGCTGATTTGTGTTTAAGTAATTCATTAATTTACTTACCTCATTAATTTTAGCTTATAATTACATTTCTTTACCTATTTTTAGGTGTGATTACCTAGAATTATTAACTGTAACAACCAATGAATGCCACTTAATTCTTTTGTATGTATCTAATTTTTCATGCCAGACCGTAAGATTTTCTTTGGATTTGATTTTACCTGGAGCTACAAGAATACTGTTGGTACTTATATATGCATCATTCAGAACACACGGATAAAACAAAAATAGCGAACAGAACCATTTGCTCTCTCTCTCTCTCTCTCTCTCTCTCTCTCTCTCTCTCTCTCTCTCTCTCTCTCTCTCTCTCTCTCTCTCTCTCTCTAACAGAATTGCCACAGTAAATGAGGAAGAAAATAATCTATGATTTTTATAGTTTTTCACAATTTGCTATCTTTTCTTTCTCCCTCTAAATCCAATATTAAAAATTTGTGATATAGTTTTCGTAAATATAACTGTTTTTATGGAATCTTACACAAGACTAGAAGAGCAGATCTTCCTGTTTCCCCTTAAACATAATTAGAAATAGATCAAAAGTCATTATAGAATAAGAAGGATTAAAAATGCAACATTTATTAACATAAAAACTTAGATAAAGGGTTGATATAGAATTAGATTTCATTTAGTCCCCCTCGAAAGCCAAAACAGGAACGAAAGAAAACTGTGTTGCGAGTTCTTCTATTTTCTGTAAAATCTATAGAAAATTGCATAAATTAATCATCGTTATAGTCAAACGAAAATAAAGTTTTCACGTTTGTATTCTATCTTTCAGTTTTTTTACTTATTAAATACTGATGGAGCAGGGAAGGCTTCCTCCAATCTCAGTGAACAGTTAATATTACGCAAATTCCTGACGAGTTTGATCAGACGGAAAGATATTTTATCATCCTAATAATATGTTTTCGAATATATTGGACTATTTAACGTTTTAAGAACTTTGTTTGTGTTTTTAATTATTTCTTATAAATTTGAATGAAAATCTCTATATCATATGGAAGATTCAGTAAAAATTCACATATTTAATTAAAGAAAAAGAAATCAGAATTTTAAAAAGAGCCGGATCAAGTTGCTTGAATTGTAGGTTATTCTACCATAGCCATAGCGATGTTAATATTATTGAATACCCTTCGGACTGAAGGGTTGACAAATCATTGATTCTAAACGTGATTGTTCAATTCTTTTGCATATTGGGTAAATCGTAGATGTTAAGTATAATATCTTTCCACAGTATATACTCTTAATGCTCAAACTCACTACTTTGTGTAATCTATGATTGTAAGATCCTTCTAATTTACCCCATAATATGAAGAAATGTAAAATATGTTTTATGTACACTATTGTATCAAATAGTTACTTTATACATTGTAAACTAAAGGCTTAATGTATCAATATACTGATTATATAGAAAAATAAACGTATTTCAATAGAGTAATTTATAACTCGTGCTAAAATGATTACCTAATATACAGTATAACTACCATTTGAACTTTAAAATTTTGTTATATGAAATAAATTTTAATCAAAATTTATTGAAAAAAAAAAATGTTATTATTGATAATATGTAAACATGTCTGTGATTTCTTTAATCATTTGTGAACGAATTAAACCTTGAATGTATTTTTAAAAACTTGTCTAGTGAAATATGAAAAAGAAGAATATTTATCTTTTAACTAATTCATGAATGAAAACACCTTTACAATATCTCTTTTCACATTTGAATAAAATCACTTATCTATAATTTTATCTAAATAATTTAAACTGCAATTTTCATCTTGGTGTTTTCTGGATTATAAAAATTGAAATATCTTGTTTCGTAGCCTACTGTAAGTTTTTAGATCAAAATCTGCAAAAAAAATATAAAATAATATTCATTTTTCTGGGTCACTAATACTAGGTTGCCCTTCTTGCAGACATTTGGTGTAGAGTTCAGCCAGTTTTACCCCTTGAAATCTCCTACGTCTCTTATCAAATCAATTGTTAGGCCATCTTCTCCTGCAGCTTTGCCCCTTTTCATGCCTTTTAATGCTTTCTTTACTTCTCCTAATGTTATGTTTGGTACCGGTCCAGGTGTTTCATTATTTCTATTGGGGAAGTTATTTCTGATATCACTATTGTATAGCATGGCATAGAAATCATCTGCTATTTTTATCACTCCATCTCTATTGGGGATGATATTTCCATTATCATGTCAGGATGCCTGAAAACTTTAAATCAAACAATCAATCCATTATCATCCTTTAGAGCAAACATCACCAATCCGCAGTTGGTGATGAAACTATCCAAACCCCAGACATGAATAAGGGCGTGTCTGAGGCCTTTGACCTGCAGTGGAGCAGAAATGGCTGCGTTTTATATATATATATATATATATATATATATATATATATATATATATATATATATATATATATATATATATATATATATATATTTATATATATTGTAAGGACAGTGAGACAAGCGTCATCAAGATCAACTGATACTTTATTTGAATGCGCACGGAAATACATAACAAGGTGCGGACGGAAACGTAAGATCACATTGCCCGCCAAAATATATGTGTTTTCTTACACTTACAAATATATGAATTATGGGTTAACAAAAACATGTCATGAAACGATACATATATCAAAATGTAGCTCTGGTCGAGCGGAATATATATACATAGGACACCACAGTGTGGCGAAGAGAGAATTTAAATAAATAAGTAGTTTGTCGATTTTCTGGACGACGAAGGGATCGGTGTCCTTACAATATATATATATATATATATATATATATATATATATATATATATATATATATATATATATATATATATATATATATATGTGGGTGTCCAATACTGGGTCTTTAGAATGAAAGTTTAGTGAAAGTTTGAAAAATCAAATCTGATAATAGCTAGGTTAAGTAGAATTTAGAAATGAAATCGCCCCGAAATTACACGTAAAAATCAGACTATATATCAGTTTAGTGACATCGGTGTTACAGTTTGGACATGAGTCTTGGTATGACATTTAAACAATTTCCAATATATTTAGTAGATTTGAGAACAAGTCCTCAGAAGGATATTGGGAGTCAAATGGCTAGATAGGATTAGAAATAAAACAATAAGAGAGATTACCCGAGTGCCATATGTGGATAAGATCATGGTGAGGGGTAGATGGAGATGGTTTGGGCATGCTCTTAGCACTCCCAAGAGAGATTAGTTCAACAAACTTTCAACTGGGCTCCACAAGGCACTAGAAGAGTTGAAAGACCCAAACCTACATGGCTGAATACTATGAAGCGTGAAGTAGGAGACAATGAATGGAGAAGTAGACCTATTGATTTAAAAGTTCAAGATAGAGACGACTGGTGAAATCTAATTGAGGCCCTTTTCGTCAATAGGTGTGGGAGGAGGTAATGATGTGGATATATACATATAGGCTATACACACACACACACACACACACACACACACATATATATATAAATATATATATATATATATATATATATATATATATATATATATATATATATATATATATATATATATTCTTGTTTCGTTACCTCACTGGACTATTTTCCCTGTTTGGGCCCCTGTGCTTATAGCACACTGCTTTTCCTTTTGGGGCTGTAGCTTGGCAAGTAATAATAATAATAAAAATAATAATATTAACGGTGATGACAAATAATATATATATATATATATATATATATATATATATATATATATATATATATATATATATATATATATATATATATAACTTCTTTCCTACCGCTATCTCTACAATAAAGGGGTCGTTTGCTTGATGGAGTCCATATTTCTAATAGCATCAATCTGAAAGAAATTCTGTCTTCGATTTTTGGACGCCACTGAGATATTGTTGTTGTTGCATATGTGTATTTGTGTTCGAGTGTGTGTGTGTCTGTCTGTCTGTCTTTGTATCTGTATATTTGTGTTTTCCAAAGCTTTGTTGAAATGGAATTCTCCTGATGCAGAGACGAGATAATTACCAACAGTCTGACGAATGAGTGTGTCTCCACTCAATCAACTCTGAGTTTTCCTCTCCCTTCCATTCCATTTCAAGTTTTAATGAACTAACGGAGACAGAAAGGAGAAAGTTTGTGTGTAAAACCATTTGAACAGGAATTCATTGTCCTGAGTTACATAACAGGAAGAGTAATTCGGTTGATAAAGTATAAGAAGGATAAGGATAGATCGAATCAAAAGAAGCTTTTAATACTACTTTAATATTTTGAATAGGATTATCGTTATCACAAGGAATGAAGCTCATTTGACACTGTTGGTTATTTCCTCTCCATCATTCGAAGAGAGAAGATTTAAAGAGACATTAATCAAGATTTAGACATATAAATCAAGATATGTAGTTGATACTCGAAGGAAAAGACATAATTATCTCTCGTGAAGGAAAAGACATAATTATCTCTCGTGAAGGAAAAGACATAATTATCTCTCGTGAAGGTTTATAGCGAGAAGGAAAACATACATATCGAGTCTAAGCAGGTCTCAAATCCCAGTCCAGCAGATCGCTAGGCAGAGACGTTTCCAATAGCACAACTGTCCTCAGAGTCTGAATAAGCCTTTATGGATCCCACACTTTACCTCTGAGGCCACACAGTTGTGCAGTATGTAAGGAAGTTTTCCATAGACTAGTGGAAAGTGGTAATCAAACACCACATAGTAAATATGATCCCCGATCTCTCTCTCTCTCTCTCTCTCTCTCTCTCTCTCTCTCTCTCTCTCTCTCTGGATGTTTATCATGTAGGTGTTGTAAAGAAACCCACATTTCAACGAACATTTCTATTTATTTGTAGGTTCTCTCTCTCTCTCTCTCTCTCTCTCTCTCTCTCTCTCTCTCCTCTCTCTCTCTCTCTCTCTCTCTCTCTCTCTAAAACCCATACATACGCAAACACATATGGTACCCTTCTTTCCAAATTAATATTCACAGCTTCAAGAATAGTAACTTTTTGGAAAACAAAAGTGTCTCGTTATTATTGCTATATCTCTCTTTTGAAAAAGAGAACCAGTACCTATAACATAATTTATTCGAAGCTAAGACCTAAATAGGAGTCTATTTGTGTCTACTGGGAAATTCTTAGGAAAGAGGTTTGTAATTGAATTTCCCCTCCCCAACTGGATTGACCTTCCAATAATTTGATTTGGAGTCCAGATGTCCCTCGAAGGAAAGTCAGGCTTATTTCCTCTGTGTTTTCTCAGACATGTCATTGTTATTTTTCCACCATAGCATTATATAAAAGATAACGTATAAGAAATCTTCGAAATTTATATGTAAGAGTTCATTTTCCATAGGAAAACCAACAGATAGCCATGTCACTACCACATCCTCATTCAATGGCTGTAGAACATTGAATGAGTCGTCACATAGTTTTATATCATTTAATAGTGTCATAGATTATCATTATAAAAGGACATAAATTTACTGATTGTTTGCCGGTGCCAACATCACCCCCAAAACAGTAGGGCAATTCGTATTTTAGTTAAAATGAAATGAGACTGACGTTTTTATTCTGAAAATCATTTAAACCTCCGAAGAATTAAATCCCAAAATGCTTTGATATTCAAGGACCAATTGAACACAAATAAAGCGTAACATCAAACATCGTAAAACGCATTGATTTGTAGACATGGTCATATATGAACATGCAAGCATATATGGTATTTTCTGGAATAATCATGAATAAAGTCATTTCCTCCATAGCTATACATACACACAAACATACATGAAAAATTCATTTCGAAACAGTTTGTCATATGACGCAAGCATAAGTATAATTGTTGGTTGATATGAGTTCAATTAAAACATGAGTAATCGTTTCATTACCAAATTATTCCTTGAAATCCCCCCCCCCCCACCCTCAACTCCCTTATCACCTAAGATAAAAGCAAAAACAAGAACCAAATAAGTATGTATTGTTTCAGAGTTGTAAACCAATGGTCATTTGGAACTATAACGATATCAACCGGTCAAGGTTTTGGATTATGTCATTGGAAACAATGGATTATGAACGAAGAAAGAGAGAGAGAGAGAGAGAGAGAGAGAGAGAGAGAGAGAGAGAGAGAGAGAGAGAGAGAGAGAGAGAGAGAGAGAAGATAAACAGACCTTTCCATTTGTTGTAACTGCCACCCTCCTAACCTCCATCTTTTGTCACCTGTAGCTCTTAGGAAACCTCTTTGGAAACCTCTTATGAAACACGATGCATGTTATAGTATAATGTTTTTCCCAAGAGATCATCCCCCACCCACCCAAAAAGTCCAGTCTATATGTCTGT
The DNA here is from genome assembly GCF_036898095.1 of Palaemon carinicauda. Taxonomy (NCBI): domain Eukaryota; kingdom Metazoa; phylum Arthropoda; class Malacostraca; order Decapoda; family Palaemonidae; genus Palaemon; species Palaemon carinicauda. Next base: position 29,298,800 of record NC_090749.1, on the reverse strand, counting down.
TCTATTTGTATCAAATAAAATATCTGACCCCATACCTTCATGTTGTTGACTTCTGCTGTATTCTTTATTCGTTTTAACATAAACTTCAAATTTCTATGTTTTAATCACGTCAAATCTACTTTTGTTATCTTTTGAAATAGTGTTGACTTTGAATGTTTATATTTCCGGCTGTTGCTAATAGTTATACTGTAGGTGTTCAGGAATGTTGTGTTGATTCTTGTTTATACTTTCATTTCTTTTATAGCGTTTCTCGTTCATTGTTTTACCCTCTTTATGATTATTGTAGTTTTTATGTTCCATTATCTTCAATTGCTAAATTCTTCTATGATTTGCGGATTTTTCTATTCAAACGAACATAAAATCATATAAATTTTGTGGTTTTAACAGCCCGCAGTACCAGAGATGTTATTCTCTCGTTAGGGTCTTGGTGAGCTATTGAAAACGTCCCTGTCTGACGGTCCGCTAGACTTGGGTTTGAGTCCCACTTAAGCTCAATAATTTCTTCAAGTGTCCTCAACCACACCATGCTTGTGAGCTAAGGATGGGTGCTTTGGGGGAGCCTGCTGAGTCCTTAGCAGCCATTGCCTAGCCCTCCCTGGTCCCAGCTTGGCTAGAGAGGGGACTGGGGCAATGATCATAATGTATATATGATCCGTCTCAAGGTCAGTGTTATGTTAGCAAGGGCAATGTCACTGTCACTTGCCTCTGCCATTCATGATTGGCCTTTAAACCTTAAACTCAAAGGAGTAGAAATCATTAATGTCGTTGGCATCAGGAGAGGCTAACCTCACTTACGAGTCTACAACCCTTTAATAGGTATCCCTCTTCCTTATATCCATTGCATCAGTTTTTTAGAGAAACATTTTGAAAGTAGTATCACTTACTGATATTCGTCTTTCAGTGTGGACGATGCTTTCTTTCATAATATGCTGATGCTGACATTTAAACCCAGATATTATCATGTGTGTTTTATACAAGAAGTTGCGATGCAAATATTGAAATGGCTTTATAATTCCAAAAGACATAATTACAGGAATACTTGTTTTGTCTCTATAACTAAACAAGAGCCATACTTATTTTATTCACGACAAATATTCCATAGACAATCAAATGCACATGCAATGAAGGCTGGATTCAGAGAGAGTCACAATCACAGACGTTGTAATGAGAACTGCAGAGTCTTCCTTTTGTCTTCTTCTATCAATCTTGGTTCTTATTGTTTTCATTTTGCAATCTATTCTATGAATGTCCCTACGGACCACAAAACAAGTAGGCAAGGTATATATATATATATATATATATACATATATATATATATATATATGTGTGTGTGTGTGTGTGTGTATATATATACATATATATATATATATATATATATATAAAGAGAGAGAGAGAGAGAGAGAGAGAGAGAGAGAGAGAGAGAGATAATTACCTTTAGTTTATTTAATGAGATTAAATTTTCTGAGAGGAATTTAATAAGGAGACATGTTATCCAGGGATTATTCTTCCTTTGAGTGATGGAAGGATCGTAGGATATAGTTTGTGACAGCGAAACGTCTCCCTTCAGTGATTCCTTCATGACCAATGAAGGAATACCATAATTGACAACTGGTATCATAGTTTGATTGACATTCATTGCATTTCAAAGGAATTAAGAAACACTTTGTAAATCCGAAGAATTGCAAGAGGGGATAGAACCATCTTTTGCTTTTGATATTATTATGGAAAGTCGTTTCATTAATATTGGTTTATATTCTTTTTCTTGTTCATTAGAAGAGTTTTATCTGTTTCAGTAACTATCCTTTTGATTTAGAAAAGAGAGGCTTCAGAAAATGAATGTATTCTATCTGCACAAAGTATGAGGTTGCAACCCCCACCAACATACCTTCATTGCCGCTTTCCTACAATGAAAAGGATTTAGTCATCATCAACTGTTTCTGTTTATTTCCTTCATCAATAAGAATCTCATATTGAACTTGTAAACACATAACAGTTCATTTACTTTTTTCCTTTAGAGTTGTGTCTACGTGGAGAACTACAAGCAGAAGACGGGTTGATAACAACACACCCAACCCCCCTTCCGACCACCAACACATGAAGTATCACATTAAGCTTATACGAATTAATTCCACTTTAAAGCAGCAATCTCTCTCTCTCTCTCTCTCTCTCTCTCTCTCTCTCTCTTGGAAGTGAAGCGTTAATTTTGAGAGCAAATGAAAGAAACGACCGTTATAAAATTTCCATATCTTTCTGTTTTATATATACAATATAAAACAAATATTTAATACATCCTCTGCTTTCCTCTACGAACATCTTTTTTTTTATTCAGTTGGATTGCCCCTCCCATCTGACTCCGCACTGGTGAGCTATGTCGACTTGTTTCTATGAAGTTTTACTTATAATCAAAACTGGGTAATGTAAAAGACTTTGATTATTCCCAGTATTTGTTATATTTCACTTAATATCCTTATGTCAACATTAAATGCACAGCAAAGTTTCTGAAATCAAACCAATCTCTTATCTGAAGGGGTAGAATCTTATCCACGATCAATTATTATTCTTTGTCTGTCATGTCTGCCTTACGTGAATTAATGCTTTCTTATTTACACATGGAAATGAAATCGTCTGGTCCTTAAACGAAGAAGAAATGCAAGTAAACAGAATTAGAGTAATCATCCTAGTAAAAATAAATAAGTTGTTTCTTCAACATGTATTTGATATTATTACTCATTGATTAATGAATTCCATTATGAAAACTGACATATGGATTGAATGAGGTGATGTTCACCAATGAATGTCGTCTGTGATAAGGAAATGAACGAGATAATTCAGAGAGAGAAACTAATGAGGCTTCGTTACCTTCATGGGGAACAATATGCTCATTTGGGATCTGATAATCCAATGGGGATTATCGGACTTGATAAGAGAGAGAGAGAGAGAGAGAGAGAGAGAGAGAGAGAGAGAGAGAGCTAAAAGTTGAAAGGGTAAACACAATAGATGAAAGTTTGAATTACTTATGGTTTGAATTTCTTTAATGCTATCTTCATGGTATATGCAAAGGGTATGCATTATGTAATACTCTTATTATATCAGTTATATATCATAATTGAATAGAAAAAATCTGTATAAAAATGATGAAATATGAACGAGGATACTATTATACATTCATATATACCGTAACTTAAATGAAACACAGGCACCTAGACTCAATAATCTCTCTCTCTCTCTCTCTCTCTCTCTCTCTCTCTCTCTCTCGTGAGAGACTTTGTATGAATATGTCCCCATTTAACTGAGCCTACTTGTTCATTAAAAGTCTTTTTCATAGTTCCTTATTCTAACAAATTCTTTTGCCCAATTCGAAATACATTTAAATCCTTCTTCGAAAATAAAGAATTAAAGGCACCGGAATTTACTTGAGAATTTATTTAATATAGTAAAGAATTTTTCTTTTTTAAAGTAACAATTCCCCAAGAGGTTATAATTCGTTTAATGCTGATGTAGGATTTCCATAATCACATCGGAAAACCATATTGCCTATACAACCTTCATTAAAGATTATTATTTGTATGGGATCGACGCTATGGGACAAATTAAAAAGTTATTATAGGTCTATAGGTTTTCGGTAAAAGTTTTCCAAGAGATTGAAATACATTATTGATATCATTTTGTAAAACATAGGTCTATTCAAAAAAAAAAAAAAAACTTTCTCCCACTTTTTTATTCTATTTTCTCTCACTGAATTGGTCAGATCCTTCCTTCTCCGTCCAAAGGGTTTCCTTCAGAGTGTCAGTAGAGTCAGATGGAAAGGGATAGTGCCAGGAAACCACACTGAGCTTCTGTTAACCTTAATAGTGAATCTTTAGTTTAAAATTCATAGAAATAAAATAGATAGGTATAAGCGTGTACAGTCAGATTAGCAATTGTCAAAGAAGCTGAAAAGATTTTATAATAACAAATCCTTGTGATAAAATTAGTAATATTTGTATCAGAAAATATACTTTGTATTTATATGGTTAATATACTCTTTAAGTAACCTTATACTAATAGTCTGATGGTAATAATATCCAAGTTCAAATTCACCGTCGTCTAGCCTGCGTTTCATAGGTGCCTTTCAATGGCATCCCTGTTTGTTCCGTGTAAAACGAATGATGTTTAACATCGAATTGAGATATGATTAGATTCACTCCATTAGAGTTATTACACAAAAAAATAACAAAACATCTGAATTTGTAATGACTAACTAGTAATGGGGCATTTTCTTCCTTCACTATTAATAAGGTATTAGTTTTAGATGCTAAATACTTTTAAGGTACTATATCTTTTTTTTTTCACTGACATAATTATTGTAGCTCATTAACTTATACATCGCAAGTGACATTAACCTTGTCTCTTCGAATTAATTCGGAAAGGACCTATCGGAAATAAACAGGAAAAAGAAAAATTCTAAGAGCGTCCGGTGCATGTCTCCACTTGCATAGTCGAAGCGATCAATCCTTTTTTTATCCTTTCTACATATTTGCATTAGGATCCTTATCATCCAAAACCGACAAAGGTCAGGCAGCAAAGCACAGCTCACCTTCTCAACCCATTTTCTTGACTGACTGACTGAGTGAGTGACGGACTGATTGATTGACCCTCAATCCTTTCTGCTTCACATTCAGTCACTCCAAAAGGTCTGCTTTCATTCAGCTGTCTCAAAAAGACTCGTTCACAAAACATCTATTGAAAAGTTACATGTTTTTCCACACTATTGAAAAACAGCCCCAAATTGATGGGAGATTTCTGGGAAGACTATTGAAGGTATTTGGGTTACCTGTTTGGGCCATATATTCACTATTTATTGGTATGCTAATTCTGATAATAAAGAAAAGAGAAATTTTCTCTTGTTTGTGCAAAGGAACAAGATGTTTTTCAGGGACATGTTTATCACTGGTTTTGGAGAATATTCTTTTGGTTACAAAATCATTTTAATATCTGGAATTGAAAGCGCAATGAACAAATAAGGAAGGATTTTGTGGAGATAGGGATAAAAACACCAGCTCGTTATGCAAAGGTACAAATATGAGTCTGAAAGCGACTGAAGTGATGTAGTTTAAAGTTTCTAAAAAAGAAAAACAAAACCGTTATAATCCTATACATCCACATTTTCATTTGGCAAAGAAGTGAGAAAGGCATTCATATTAACAGCATCAATCTTTGTGATGAAAGTAGAAATATCTGTACCAGAAAATACATTATGTATTCATGTAATTATTATATTCTTTATATTTTGCCTAATACTAATAATCTGAGGGTAATAATATCCAAGTTCAGATTCACCGATGTCTAACCTGAGCTCATTATTGGGTACATGATTTCCACCATCTCTACATTGCTGTAATTTTTAAATGCTATTTAGGTGCAACAATAACAACGAAAACAGCATCAATCATAAGAATAAACCCCTGTGAAGATACAAACACGAATTCTCTTAGAGCTGGAATCCATTGTGGAGTGAGGCGATGATATCTCTTGTGTGTTTGTGCAAATACCTTTTTCAGTCTCACTTGCAAAAGATGACTCGCTCCTAATTATAACTAACTGTCATCCTAATTAACAAAGTTTCAGGTGTTGACTTTATCAAATTTCAAGAAATTCTTTGGTCCAAGTTCCTCTGCAAGACTATTAATGTTCTAAAGAGTTTTGACGATAGTTTGGTATTTTGCACCTCAAAACACCCGGATTGGAAAAGAAACTGCAATGGGTAAAAGAGAGAGAGAGAGAGAGAGAGAGAGAGAGAGAGAGAGAGAGAGAGATTGCAATAATATTAAACTTCTGGAAAGTTGAACCTGAGGTAAAAGTCCTGCTGTTTTCATTGGAAGTTCGTTGTTGGTTAAAACTCTCTCTCTCTCTCTCATAAGTAAATGTAGTTTAGAAAGCAAAATTTCCAAAATTGTGCTTATTATCAAAAAGTGCGATGTTCTGAGTCTTCCTCTGAACATCTCGGTCTATTATAAAATGCAATTTTCTTTTCCCGAAATAGCAATATCAGAAAAAAATATCTAATAGAGACATGAGAAAAAATACTTCCTAAATACTCAACAATTCATTGATTGCAATGAAAGTTTTTCTTCAGAGAGTTTTTACAAGATTTTTTTTTTTTTTCAATCTTGTCAATATTTGTCATCAGCAAAGTTACGGGGAAGTCATATGACCAATAATCGAGTCATGAGGAAATAGTATACGGGTTTTGTAAATACTTAATATTTTGCTGATAATATACATTGAACAACTGAATCCTTTATCACCTCGATGGACGTCTTTCCTTTGGCTCAGCCTTTTGATAATTGCCAAAAGCGAAACAGACAGGAGAAACAGGACATCCCCTTGACAACTTCAAGGGAATCTTGTCTTCATTTCAAAATGGAAAGGTAATTTGAAAGGGAATATATTTTGGTCATTAGATCAGAGACACAATCTTTTCATGATTGTCACTCGATTGTTTCTTTGTGCGATCCAAGTCTCTTGAAATGATGCAACAAAGATAAGAAATCTGTTTTTGATTGCAATGGACTGAGAAATATCTATCAGGTTTGTCAATACCGTATCCATGTGTGAGTCCTCATAAAAAGGGTAATTTCTCTATTGAATATTCAATAAATAGCTAATTTCTATGTTTTGCAATTAAATTGAACAGTGTTAAGGATGTTTCTTTTGCAATCTGTTCTATGTTTTATCTAGAAACACTAATGACGATACTACACATACTGCTCTGTATGTACATAAAAACATTTGGAAACTTATTATATCAGCCCTCATATGTTCGTGTAAAAATCTGTTTTTTATATAATCCCAACTCTAAAATGTACAGCCCGTACATAAAATTCCTTAACAAACTGTGTTGAAAAATCTGGAACAATTTACAGTATATCATTAGACCAAACCTTTTATCACCAAATAAATCTGCAGCAGCAATATGTAATTTGAAAGCAAGCAATATGCTTTCCATGCACTCGTCAAGGATTGACATTTTGACATGCAAATGATCCATTTTGACAGCTAAAAACTAATCAGTTTTATACAAGAACTCTATGTAAATATATTTGATAAATGCTTTGATAGATTCATCACAATTTTGTTTTCTTGGCCATTTATTGTGCGAGGAAAAAATTCTCTCTTTAGACATTTATTTCTGGCTGAAATATATATATATATATATATATAGGCCTATATATATATATATATATATATATCTACATACATATATATATATATATATATATATATTATTTATTTATATAAAATTATGAATTTACGTAATAATCAATTTCGTTTGTATATAATAAGTAAAGAATACAAACATTGAATATATGATCAATTGTTGAAGGTGATGACTTCTACGTTTTACAATAATGGGCTGGACGAAATCATGGTATATTATCATTTTTTTTAAACATTTTCTTATTTTGGCTTTTGCTTTCACTACTGTTTTTATTTCTTATTGTTACTTGGTGCTTAAGTATGGCTATCTCGAACTCGGGTTTGCATTTTTACAGCAAAACTATTGTCTCGACAACATAAGAGCTTTTTCACAAGCATCAATGTTCGCTCCACTTTTAACACAACAGAGGCAGATAGAACCACCATATATGAGGTACCCCCCCTCTCTCCCCTAAAAAGAAGAGAGAGAGAGAGAGAGAGAGAGAGAGAGAGAGAGAGAGAGAGTGGATGTTCCATTAGAGTTATTCATGTCAGCAAGAGTACTCAAAAAACCCTTTTGATGACCAATGATAATGAAATTAATATCATTGTGGTTTATCGCAACATTTCCATCTCGTAGCTACAATACATTATGTAATTTTATCAAGATTACTTTTCAAAGGACGTGTGAGAAACTACCTCTCTCTCTCTCTCTCTCTCTCTCTCTCTCTCTCTCTCTCTCTCTCTCTCGAAAACTTATTTGAACCTATAATACTATAATGTAAGATCTAACAACAAACCTAGCGTTTATTGCTATGAGCAGCAGCAGTAGATAAGTAATTTCTTTAATAGTTAGCTTTTGTAAATTGACTGCAACTGACATAAGGTAATAATTTTCTTTTATCAGTTGTTTATTTGGATTTTATTTACAAACTTCAACGTCCTTGACTTTTCTCACCCTAGATCCATTATCTTCAATAAGGCAACGCACTTGCAGTCACAGAAGTTCCACTGCAAACAGAGCAATTAAAATGTGTCAGGAATAAGAGACAGAATGACGAATACGAAACAGAAGTAAAGAAAAAGATGAATGGAGAACAGAAATTGCGTGAGAGTTATTTCCCCACATTTCATTCCCGACGTCATTTCAAAGGAGGAAGGAAGTCCTGAAGTTGAAATGGTCATTTATGAACTGCGGAGGTCACGGACACAGGGAGGATCGTAGCCTGATATTCCTTCCACCCAAGTTAGGACCAGGGAAGCCGAGGCAATGACTGATTGTGATCCAGGAGGCAAATAGATGGCGAGGAATAAAAAAAGATGGAAGAAATAGTCACAAGGAGGAGGAAGAAGAAAGCTATTTTGTGTGTGTGTTTCTGCGTAAATTTGTCTGGTGTGCGTAAATCTTTACAACTACAGAAAGGAAGTGACGAAATTGCGATCTTGATGGGTTAATCTAAGGGGACAAGATTAGGGGCAGAATACATGAATTGATTTACGAGTAAATGGAAAATGATTTATGGACAAAACAGAAGATGTTTACGGCCCTGGGATGACCATAAAGGGTTTGGAATCTGCAGCCAAATTTCCCGAAAAGGATTCCAATAACTGAGGTCTTTTGAAATTGGCATTTGAATGATAACCTTCAATCGTTCGATAAACGTCAAATGAATTGAAGGGATCCGACCCCCGCTAAAGTGACTCTGATTCTCTGTTCTGTGTTTCAGTGCAAAAAACATCAATCTCATTTCCCCTTTAGTTTTATTGCTTCAGCATTGCAGTCTTTAAACAAAGTAAAGACTCGTGAAGGGAAAACAAATGTTTCTAATGAAACAATTAACTGCGATTTCGGAACAGATGACCCGAGGAAAAGAGGAAATCGTAAAGAACCAACACAGTTTCGGGAGAGCAAACTTAAAGCATCACTTGAACAGACTTTCTTTATGGGAGTCAATTTTAACTGTGATCTTTTGAAAGTCTAAAGACTATTTGAGAAGAGAGAAAATAAAAGTTGCAACCATTTTAAAACAAGAAGCTGATTCGTATTTTGCAAAAACCGAGTGAGTTTTTGGGAAGTTCAAGTTTTGATGAAGTTTCATTATTATTATTATTATTATTATTATTATTATTATTATTATTATTACTTATACTCCTAACTAAGCTACAACCCTAGTTGGAAAAGCAAGATGCTACAAGCCCAAGGGCTTCAAAAGAGAAAAAAGCCCAGAGAGGAAAGGAAATAAAGAAAAAAATAAACGATATAAGAAGTAATGAAGAATGAAAATACGATAATTTAAAAACAAAAACAACATTAAAACAGATAATCCATAAATAAACTATAGAAGGACTTATGTCAGCCTGTTCAACATAAAAACATTTGCTGCAAGTTTGAACTTTTGAAGCTCTACCTTTTCAGCCACCCGATTAGGAAGATCCTTCAACAAACTGATCACACTTGGAATAAAACTTTTAGATGAACAAGGCCTGACTATTAGAATCAACTGCCTGACTAGTGTTGCGAATAGGATGGAACTGCCGGGAAGATCTGAATCTAAAGGATTGTCAGAATTATAAAAAAAAAAAAAAAAAAAAATCTTATGCAACATGCATAATGAACTAAGATAGGAAAAGTTCCCTTGAAGAAATGCTGGTGATGATCTGCATATCTATAGTAAGAATGAGACCGAGAAGAGAAGACATTGATATTATCATGAGTTTTTTTTCCGAATCTTTTGTTCACTTCTTTCTTTTACTTCTGACGAAAATATCAAACCACCCAGAAGTCAAATTGCGTAATTCAGTGACACTGGTTACCTGGACAACGCCTTTGATTGGACACTATATATCAAAATATCAAATCAATTTCTAAAAAGAAAGAAAAATATAGAGGAGTATTAATATTTTTCCTTCCTGGGAACCTCAGGGCTAAACTGAACAAGACCAGATTAAACTACCCTTCCTAACAGTAAGGTCTAAGCACCTTTTGGAAACCCTTCAAAGATAACAACCTGTACCTGTCCCCCGTATCTTAAGTAATGACGTCGTGTTTTAAGATTCTTGTGTAAAACTGCTTCCCAGAGAAAGCTTTCATTTTGTGGGTAATTTATTCCTTACGATTAGTCGAATTTTTTTTTTCCTCTTTGGTAAATCGGATTTTGTATATCGTGGAGATTTTAGAGTCGGTTTATGCCTGTGTTTATCAGGGTCATTTGGGGGTTAAACACACTATCGTTTCCAGAGGCCGTGTAATAGTGTTTTTCCCAAATATCTGACAAACCGGCTTATGAATTTCCATGAAACTACAGCAATGAATGTTTCAAACATTGGCCTGATTTTTGGTGGTACAATGAATTGACAGATGGGCTTAATTAACCCGTTTACTCTTAGAAAAAAGAGGAACTTCTTCCCTTCCTTCAGAGCGTTTCGAAGTGTTACTTAATCACTTAACTGTGACGCAGAGGTTCCCCCAACCCTCCTTCGGTGTTTACACCTATGGCTATCCTAGTACACGCCCCCCCCCCCTTCCTTCTTGCCTTCTTTCCTTCATTCCCATTACCGTAGATAATTAAGTTTATGAAACTTATTAAAGATGATTTCAGATACCAAAAATATATTCTATATTCATATGGCGTAGATATCAGCTATATGGTTATAACGTTTTTTTTTTTTTACTTCTTGAAGAAGCATCTCTTCAAGGAGTTACTTCTTGTAGTGAAGCTGCAGGACCTGCATCCTTCTTCTGAACCCTCATTGTGACCTACCACCAATGTTCCCATTTTAGATGCCGAGGGACAGACCTTCAACTTAAGCCAATTTTGTACCTAAACAATATCTTTTCATAATTCATGCTTTACTGTGTACCCAGCTCATGTGGGTGTGCCACGAAATGAGAAGCTGGACAAACTAGCAAAAAAAAAAAAAAAAAAAAAAAAAAAAAAGTAGACAAATTACTGAAAAGTATCCTGAAAGATATCAACTTTTGTGTAATGACTTTTTGCCTCATATCAAACGATCTCTTGGTGATATTTGGCAACATTATTGGAATGATGTGGATCAGAGTAAGATGAAGGAGATCACAAGTGTTATACCTCAATGGAAATACGATAACATACATAGGAGATGGGAGAAAGCCCTCTGTCCCCTAACAACTGGACACACACGTTTAACAGAGGAGTTCCTGATGAGTGTCAATGCCTTTCATTTGATTCTCCTCAACATAGAGGGAGTGTATAGAGAGTCATTTCTGATAAAGAATATCTTCTTTTAAGTAAAATCATTGAAGACTAAGGGTTAAATAACACAATGTATTCAACGATGGCAATATTTGATTACTGGAATGTAAAGTAAATAGCTGTGAGCCTTAACTCGGATATAGCTTATTCCCTGAACGTCTGGATAATACTGACACATAAATTGGATTTTTTATTTTTTATTTATCCTTTATGATTTAATGTTTGCTGAGAATATTGGTTTCATGGGATTATTGATCCTTTGACGGTGCTCACTTTAAATCTCCATGTGTCGAGATTTAATGTAAATCGTTGCATATATTTTATGACTTCAAGATAGATACTGAAAACTGTATTTTAGGATTCAGTCAATATGTACTGTGTCCCATTTATACCCCACGGGCCAGTAAAAATACTTATAGCCTACTCACACATACATACACACACAAAAGCACACAGACAACACAAACACACACGCGAATATACATTAACTATCTATCTATCTATCTATCTATCTATATATATATATATATATATATATATATATATATAATATACATACTTACATACTTATTTACATATACTGTTATTGTACAAATTTGAAAAGAATACTTAAATAATATCCTTAAAATCCATCTTATTTTTCCCGTGTCTAGGCGGAAAAGGCTGTCTAGCCTAAAATGTTCATTCGCTTCCACCGACAAAATCAGCTCAGAATTTCTAATGTTTAATAACGTTGGAAAAATGATTGGTTAAGAAAACATCAGTTTTCTTCTTTCATACATTTTGTGTCAAATGATTCATCTCTCTCTTAAGTGCCTGGAAAGATGTTAATTGCTATCAAACATGTCCATGTATGTTTACATGGAACGTGATCTACGATAGTTACTGGTTTATGGTACGAAATTATTCAGATTATCCGGCTGTTTTCAATATTCTATTTGTAGAAAATCTGTAGGCCGGTATCATCTGATAATATCACTTGAATCATTATATATCTAAGTAATTAGTGATTTTAAAAAAATACTATATATATCAGGTAAAAAGTCAATGGGTCAAACAAGAGTTTTATAATTGCTCCACCCAATCTTGCATTTCTCTGATTATGACTCCAAAGATATTTAAGAACACTGAGAGTAGTGAACGTTCGAGAGTCAAAATCTCAGGAAATTCAGTTTTTTCCTCTTTGAAGATAATGATTTCATTTAGAAATAGAAAGTCTAGAGAAAGATTCTTACCTTAGGTTACAGCGTGAATTTTGTTTGAGTAATGACTCCTGGGTCATATATTAATTGAACTGAATCTCACAATTATTTAGGACAATGAAATAAAGAAAAACATGGTTACAATTAGATCTCTCTCTCTCTCTCTCTCTCTCTCTCTCTCTCTCTCTCTCTGACTTCAACCCGAATGTCTTGTGTAATACCTCTTAGAGCACAGCAATAGGCCTACTTGTCAAAATGATACTAAGAGGACAGATTATTGTTACCCTGAGAAGATTTCTTCATACAAGTCATAATAGATGTTGAAGGAATATTTAATATCTTCAGTTTCCTGAACCTTTTGTTCACTGCTTTCCTTTACTTCCAACGAAACTCTCAATGCATCCTGAAATCCAATTTGCAGATTCAGTGACACTGGTTACGTAGACAAGACCTTTCATTGGAATAATATTCTTGTCACAAGAACATTAGATCGAGGGGAGGTGAAACCTGTACCTGTCTCCCGTATCTTAAGTAATGGCGTCGTGTTTTGAGGATTTCCTGCCTAAAACTCCTTCCCAGAGAAGGATTTCATTTTGTGGGTAATTTATTCCTTACGGTCAGCTGGATTTTTTTTTTTTTTGTGATAAATCGGATTTTGTATATCCTGAAACATTGCTCCTTTGGGAATATGAGACTCGGTTTATATATGTGTTTATCAGGGTCATTTTGGGAGTTAACTGATACCAAATATAGAGTTCATAGTCATATGACTTAGTTATGGACGCTCAAAGGAGGTATCAAATATAATATTATGTTAAATTCTATTTCCTGTTAAAGAAGCGTCCCTCCAAAGTGTTACGCCTTATGGGAGTGAGGCTACAGGACCTACACCCTTCTGCTCCCTCGTTGTGACCTAAAGAATCTACCTGTAGAGTACACAATTTGCCTTCCAGAATAAAAGGGAAAATTTTGGTTTCATTTATAAGGTAAATTGTCCTTGATGAAGTTGTGGCAAAGAGAATCCTGTCTATACGAAAATGAAATTTTTAATCCTTATTGAGATTATTTTCTTTCTTCGAAACAATATGTTTATTTAATGTCGTCTGATGTTGTTTTCGAGGGATTTGGCTGACGATGTTCCTTTTAGGTGGAAAGGAAGAAGGATATGAGGAAATGAAGGTTCAGAAATAATGAAAGGATAACAAGATACGAAGATTTTTTTTTTTTTTAGGATAAAAATTGACGTCTTATTAAAGCATTGAATGTAAAATTAAAGAAAAAGCTAAATCAGTAAGAAAAAGAAGGCGTTGTTGGAGGGGGGGAGGGGGAGACTCAGCATTGGGATAATAATTAGACGTCCGGTGGAAAGGAGATTCCTTTGGTCTAGAAGATGAAAGAAACAGAGTGGGATGATTAAGGTGGGGGAAGCAAAGATACAAAGTTCCCAGGAGAGAAAGAAAGTATTTTAGCAGATGTGAGTGACAAAACCTGAATTTGAATCTTTATATTATATCAAATCATTTTCTTTTCCTAATACATGCTCTGATGGGTACTCAACTTATGTGGGTGTGTCAGGAAATGAAAAGGCGGACAAACTAGGAAAAGAAAGAACAGACAAATTGCTTCCTGGAAGATATCCACTTTTGTGCAATGACTTTTTGCCTCTTATCAAGATTTCTTTTGGTGATATTTGGAAAAAAATTCTAATTTAGTTGATCAGAATAAAAAGAAGATCACACGTGCTGTATCTCAATGGAAATATGATAACATCCTTAGAAGGTGTGAGATTGCCCTTTGTCACCCAAAAAGAACTGGGCACACTCGTTTAACAGATGAGATTTATATATAAGTGTGTGTGTGTATAACCTATATGTATATATCCTCATCATCACCTCCTCCTACACCTATTGACGCAAAGGGCCTCAGTTAGGTTTCAACAGTCGTCTCTATCTTGAACTTTTAAATCAATAGGCCTACTTCTCCTTTCATCGTCTCCTGCTTCACGCTTCATAGTCTTCAGCCATGTAGGTTTAGGTCTTCCAACTCTTCTAGTGCCTAGTGGAGTCCAGTTGAAAGTCTGGTGAGCTAATCTCTCTTTGGGATGCGAAAAGCATGCTCAAACCATCTTCATCTACCCCTCATCATGATCTCATCCACATAGGGCACTGGGGTAATCTCTTATAATTTTATTTCTAATTCTCTCCTGCCATTTAACTCCCCATATCCTTCTGAGGCTTTGTTCTCAAATCTCCTAAATCTATGGAAATTGTTTCATTGTCATACCAAGACTCATGTCTATACAGTAACACTGATATCACTAAACTGGTATATAGTCTCGTTTTTACATGTAATTTCAGGGCGATTTTATTTCCAAATTTTACTTAACCTAGCCATTTGTCTGATTTAATTTTACAATCTTTCACTGAACTTTAATTCTAAAGACCCAGTTATATATATATATATATATATATACATACACACACACACACACACACACACATATATATATATATATATATATAAATTCTCATATATATATATATATATATATATATTACTTATCAGTCACAAAACTGCACGTGACATATATTAAAGGGTAAAATCCACAGGAAACAGGAAAGGAAAAGACCAGGTACCAAGCGCTTTCGTGTATTACGTACACTTCTTCAGGGTACAAAGTGAAATAGAAAATAAAATCATACAATAAAGAAACCTACCAAAACTGGAATAAAAGACACAAACTAGCTTTTATTTCAGTTGTGGTAGGTTTTTTTATCGTATGATTTTATTTTCTATTTAACTTTGTACCCTAAAGAAGTGTACGTAATACACGGAAAGCGCTTGGTACCTGGTCTTTTCCTTCCTGTTTCCTGTGGGTTTTACCCTTTAATATATATATATATATATATATATATCGGTGTGTGTGTGTGTATCAGTAGTATATATATATATATATATATATATATATATATATATACGTGCACTTTGTCGGAATCGGATCATCTGGCCGATGGATGTACACTGCCGGTGGTTGACATTCCCCCAGTGTTGCCAGATGGCTCTCACGGAAATCGGCTGCATCCACCGTTAAATTCGTTAAATCTTGCGGACCCCGTGTCAAAGTGCCACGGCCCCACTTAGAGAACCCCACATGTAGATAACTCGTGCCTGGCTTGAATATTTCAGAATTTTACCTTTATCACTTTTGAGATATAAAGTATACGAACAGTTGATTACCTTATCTCTCTGCTTGATTAGGAAAGTGCTTGAGTAAATAATCCTTGGTTTTTCTCGCACGTACATTATATTGTTCATAGTTTTCTCTGTATTCACAGGAAGTTATTAATCAAGAGATATTTTGGAGTTGTTCGAAGGTATTTCCACTTAGAATTGTAGATCAGATGTTTAAAAGAAGGCTTTTTTATAAAAATTACTTTAGCTTAACCTTTTTCATTCACATCATAGATGAATCATAATCAACAGTAAATATATCTACATAATTAATGATAATAATGATGATGTGTGTGTGACAAAGAACCAACAATAACAAAACACGAATTGATATCCCTGTGTCTTCCTCTGCTCTTCTTTACTATGATGTTTTGTTAATCAGCTGATTTCCCCTCCCGTCTGACTCCGCGCCGGTAAGCTATGTCGACATTTTGTTTGATGCAGTTTCATTTGCAATTATAATCTGAGTGATGTACAAGAGCAGGATTATTCCCAAATAATTTCCTATAGCTCACATAATATCCTTATGTCATCATTAGATGCATCACAAGTGAGGGTGACACCAAACCAATCTCTTATCTGAGGGGGAGGAAACTTGGACACGGTCAATTATCATTCTTTGTCTGTCATGTCTGTCATATGTGAAGTGGTGTTTCCTTATTTAAAAACGAAATAAAATCGTCTCGTCCTTAAACGACAATAAACAAATAAATAAATAAATTAATTAATATATAACTGCAAAGGAACAGATTTAGCGTACACATCCTAATAAATTAGATATGTTATTCATCCAACATGTATTTGATATTCCTTACTGATCGATTAATTAGTTGAATCCACCACAAAAACCAAAATATGGATTGAATGAGGTATTTTTCGCAATGAATGCTATCTGTGATACAAAAAAGAACCAGTAATTCAGGGAGACTAATGAGGCTTCATTGCCTTCACATTAAACAATACGACGCTATTTTTGGATCTCATCATCCAACATTCGTCATCTGACTTGATAAGAGAGAGAGAGAGAGAGAGAGAGAGAGAGAGAGCTTTTGAATATTTGATGTCTCGTGTTCGAGGCCCTATTTACTATAGTCTAAAAACTACATCTGAGATAATTATCAAAGCTCTTTTCTATAACATTAAAATCCTGTCTTCATCATCGTAGTGAGTTGTTCCCTTGAAGTTTTTATCATGAAACTTGTTCCTCATAATTCACGAGGAGCTTGTTTATTGCATGTTTATTACATGTTTATTAAATGTTTATTGTATGTTTATTGCATGTTTATTGAATGTTTATTGCATGTTTACTGTGTTTACTAGACGTGATGATTTATAGTCCCTTTGGCTGTAATGTTGAAAGTTAGAATGTGATGAATGGGATGGAACATTGTTGCTTTGGGTTATTATACTTTCCAGATTTTTTCTGACATAGCATAAATAAATTCAAACATAAGACCAGAACAGTAAGGACAGGATTGAAGGAAACGGATGGATCTGTGGTGTGAAAATCTCTGCTGTGTAACTTAATTTAATGGGGAATCGTATGAAAGTTGTGGAAAGAAATGCATATCACATACAGAGAGAGAGAGAGAGAGAGAGAGAGAGAGAGGAGAGAGAGAGGAGAGAGAGAGCAGTTACAATGTAACATTAGAATGACGTCTGACTCAGCTGCCAAATAATGTTTTTCCTTTGTTGAGTCGAGCAATGATTCGTGCGAACACTGTTCAACATATTAATAGAAGAAACATTAAAAAATTGGCGTATGAAAATCATGCTCCTTAATCAAAATTAAAGAATCCAGGCATAAATGCTACAGGACTCCAGAATTCATGGTAACATATGGATGAAATATCTCCTTAATCGTTCATTCCTGTCGATACAAACCTCGAAGTTTGGGATCATTCGAAAGTGTTTTGCATTAGAACCAAGTTACAGATGCAGGACACTCTCTCTCTCTCTCTCTCTCTCTCTCTCTCTCTCTCTCTCTCTCTGTCTTATCTAAATCTTTAAAGCTCAATCGAAAGTTTCGTTATAAATATATATTCCGCAAATATCCAACACTTTTACAATTTGCAAAATTTGTAATTCTTGAAAGAATGTTTCTCTGTTCATACCGCAGATCTCAGGTGAAGGAACGAAACTCTTGTTCTTCTTCTTCTTCCAAAACTCGATTTTAAATCTCACCATCAATAACGAAGACTTTTATAGACATGAGACATCCTCAATATTTGCTAACATAACACTGGAATAAGTCTCTACCAACTAACTTTTGTTGCCTTTAGAAATATGACAGATTGGAATTATTCCCATATGGAATCTCAATCACCTCTCTCTCTCTCTCTCTCTCTCTCTCTCTCCTCTCTCTCTCTCTCTCTCTCAAAGAAAATCCCTTACTAAAATCGCAGTAGTCTTCCTATCCTGTGTCCAGATATCCAAATGGCTGCCAATGACTAAAGCGTTTTCAGAATGGCCTTTTAAACGACACCCTTCAATTAATTGGGATGAGAAAGTAACCAAAGTAAGAAGGAAAGGCTCAAGGGAAGGAAGGGTCCTTATGTTAAAAAGAATAGGAAAATCCGATGAAGATTATTCAATTAAATTTGTCTTCTTCACAGGTTGGCTAGTTTGATATAAATAACAAATTCTGATGTATTTTAGTTTTTGATGGAAAATCTCGGCTGTAACTTTTCTTCATTCAAACTCTGTCCAGAATTTTCTTTTCACAAAAAAAGAAAAAAAAAGGACGCAAGATTTCCGTAGCGAATTTCATTGGCGAAAGATAAATTCAAAACTAAGATAACTTGATAAAAGATCGAATGATCACAAGATAAACTTCAACATCATTTGCAAACTTTACCCGGAGGTTACCTTATTAAAGTATGGTTTTAGGAAGTTTAGATAATAGAAATGCGTAAAGATTTCAAATGGATAAAAAATTTATCATTAGATTAGACGGTGTCGGATATCTGAAGACTTTTAAGCTAATTCGATTAAGGATATCAAGAAATAAAGAGTAATTTAGTGCTTGACTGGACTGTCAAAGCTAAATAATCCTAATCTCATCTATATATGGACAATTTAATTTGGTCTGTTTAAAAGGACCAAATATTTCATACTGAGTTTTGCATTTAAATTCATGAAATAAATATTAATATCGAGATTACTAAATCACTAAATCTGTACCTACCCACCTCCTGTTTGGGATTTAGATTCAATAGACATAATTGGAGCCTTGAAACCTCTCCTTTCCTAATACTATATATATATATATATATATATATATATTACCTGAGGGATATGCTTTTAGCTTTTTTGGATATCTCTTTGGGCCAGGGATGTCTATTCCACTCTTATTCTCTCTCTCTCTCTCTCTCTCTCTCTCTCTCTCTCTCCACGATGCTGAAAGCCACTGATTAAAAGTTGGGTGAATACATACACATGTGTAGTCGGATGAGAGAGCAATCACGTGATCAAGCTTACTTAAACTGACTCTGACGTCAGAGGGAAACTTTCTTTTCTTAGAGGATTTTAAATCTCTATCTGAGAATCAGTGAAATGATCAAATCATTGCGAGTTCATCATTGGTGCTCTGAAATTGTAATGGACACGTTTTTAAGGTTTTCTAGGTATTAAATTTGGATTGAAGAGTCGTCAATCCTAAAGACTATTCATAATGAAGGCGACTTTGCATTTTATTGTCTGGTTATAAACAATGTCCAAATTCCCTTGAACAAACATTCTCAGTTCAGTTCTGGTCTGATGAGATTTGAAGATCATATGTATCAGTCATAATCCTAAAATATCATTGTTTATTTTCTGAAGATTTCTAGCAGAAGAAAAAGAAAAGAAATTGAGAACATATACTTAGTAATAAATATCAAATTTTTGAGTATTACTCTGATTAATAATGATGATAATAATAATAATAATAATAATACAAATAATAATGATAATAATAACAATAATATAATAATAATACTATTGATAATAATAATATGTCCATCATAAGAGAAAGAAAATTGATTAAATGTTTATTGATTTTGTTTAATTAATGAGTAATTATTGCTTATTAGGTTAATATGATGTGTGAGTTTTCCCAATCATGACTTACATTTAAGAAGAAAGACCAAAGGTCTTCATAAGTCGTTAATAGATTTCATATTATGTCTTCTTGCGTAAACTCTAATATCTAAAGTTAGATATCCTTAACAAAGGTTTCGTCTTAAATAAAAGAGAAAAACTGGTAATGAAAACAAGAGTCGAACACTGAAAAATCTCTCTCTCTCTCTCTCTCTCTCTCTCTCTCTCTCTCTCTCTCTCTCTCTCTCTCTCTCTCTGGTTATCTTTTAGACCAGGGTTCGATGCTTGCCCCATGCTTAATTTTTTTATCTCTCATATTTCGACAATTAGCATACTAAACCACCTCACTACCATCCGTAACTATTCTTCAATCATTTTCCCTGACCAGTTACCAAATGACATCCTTAGACATACGAAATAGGAGGCCTCTCCATATACATATAAACAAGTGAGATCATGGCTTCGTCTTGAGAAACAGCAGTCAAAATGACACTAGCCGCCAAATTCGAATTTGTGAATGAAATTGCTTAATATTTTCTAACAATAAGGGATGATCTGTTGTTTGAATCAAAAATTTATTGCAATGAATGTATTTGGCCCAAATTAAGATTTCATGATCAAATATCAGGTCTATCAGCTCTATCAGAAAGTATCATCGAACTACATACACTTCATTAATGATATCCGCCCCAAAAATGATCGTCTGTGCATTAGCAAACCATATTCACCCATTAATGCTGCTTTCGGCATCATCATTGAATTCTCTAAGTAACAAATCCTTCATTTGTGAAACGATGCAGTCAGCCAAACCATCTCCCATCGCAATGATTCCAAATGGAATTTCAAAGTAATACATTATCCATTAATGATCTAAAAGAAAAACATTTGCAATGTAAGTTGAACTTTCTCTGTGAGAGAGAGAGAGAGAGATCAACTTCATTCAACTTTACTGGAAGTTGAGAATGAAGCTTCATAACAATTCCTCACCATGAAGTTCGGTTTATAGATCAGCGATTAAGGGGATTATGAGACAAATAAATCCTTTTTTCCCCTTTAAGGATAATATGTGTGATGACAATAGTCATTAGCATAACGGAGTCATTGACATTAGTTAAGAGGATAATAATTAACAGAATGTTTTATTTGAATATTTTCCCTGAACACGGAAATTTGTCTTCCATAATTGGTCAAACAAATGGGTTGATTGATAGATTATAGATTGTTTCGCACTTTTATCTTATTTATTTATTAAGAGAGAGAGAGAGAGAGAGAGAGAGAGAGAGAGAGAGAGAGAGAGAGAGAGAGAGAGAGAGAGAGAGAGAGAGAGAGAAGCAGTTCTGTGTCTGATTATCATAACGTCAAAGACAGCAGGATGCAGAATATATACATCTGTTAAATACTAATTCCCAGCAGTCCTTCAAGAATGAATAATTGATTACAAATACCACTGAATTTCATGAATGATGAATCATAATGAAAAATACGCAATGTAGAATCCATCCTCCTTCATCCTGGAATCGAACTCAGTCTCTCTCGATGGAGGATTGAGTTCTGCTGCCACTAGACCCTTGGGTTTTGCATCAAACATATTCATGAACAACTGAATCTTCTTCTTCTCTCTCTCTCTGTTGGACCAAACTAAGCGACTCAGTGACTGTTTCTTTATTCGCCCTGAAATTTCCTCATTTTTTCCCTCACTGGTATATTTTCCTTGTTGGAGCCCTTGTGTGCTTTAGAGCATCCTGCTTTTCCAGCGAGAATTATAATTTAACAAGCAATAATAATAATAATAATAATAATAATAATAATAATAATAATAATAATAATAATAATAATAATAATAATAATAATAATAATAATAATCAGCATCGCTCATCAAATTGGTTCAATTATTGACATTAAACTGCTTCCTGACACATCAGGTCAAACACATTCCAAATGACACGAATGATATTTTGTAAAATTTCAGCAGCTTTGTATCGGATAAAAGGTTAATGGTATAATTGTGTGATATAATTATTGTAACTGAATTTATAATCCAATAATTGATGTCATATGTGGATAAAAATATGATTTAATGGGGTTGAAATATTGATAGTGATTTTTAGGCTCTGTTGTTACCATATTTTGAGAGGTGGAAGATTTGAATTTGAAATGCATCTGGTTAGGGAGATAGAATAAAATATACATTACTGGAATATTTATTTTCATTTGAAAGAAAAGTCAACTCACTTAGAAGCTTTTGAATGTGTAATCCAATTCTGTTGCTTGAAAATATTAAATCAATCCCACTAAAGAAAAAAATTGCCTTTACAGACACAAAAATATATAACTAAAACAACATCTTACCAAGAAAATTCAAACAAACTAAAACATGTTATGGCAAGCTTAAACAGGTTATTCTATTATCAATTTGGGAGAAAATGAGAGATGAAAAAAGCAATAACATTGCATTGTTTGAGCGTTTCTGAAACACGTGTTATCAAATGTTGACATCATTAAGAGTATTGAATACATGTGCTCTTTAACGTATAGCCTTCAGGAATTTTACTTGGAAGAAAATATTCTTTATCAGAAATGACTATCGATATTCAACTTCTGCTTTGAAGAGAATCACAATCCAGCTGAGGATGCTCTTACCTGTCGCAGGCACTGACCAATTCACAGAAAGACTGGCACCTGACAGACACACATCAGGAACTCCTGTATTATAAGAGTGTGCCAGGATCTTCTTTGGCGACAAAGGGCAGTTTCGCACCTTCTGAGCTTGTTAATGTATTTCTATGATGGTAAAACATTTGTGATCTTCCTCTTTTTATTCTGATCCACATAACTCCAATAATGTTGTACATATTACCGAAAGATCTTTTGATATAAGGCAAAAGGTCATCACATAAAAGTTGTCTGCTTCCACTTTTGCTAGCTTATCCGCCACAACATGATTGGGGCAATTGTTAATCAAGGACAATCTACCTCATAAATGAAACCAAATTTGTCTCTCTATTGTTAGAGCCATGAAGCTAAAGGTTAAGTGAGATTGATATTGTTTCTACTGAAACACAGGATAGTGAATCAGAGTCTCTTTAGCTGGGTCAGATCCCTTCAATTCATTTGACGTATATCGAAATATTGAAGGTTATCGTTCAAATGCCAATTTCCAAAGACCTCAGTTATTGGAAGCCATTTGGGACATTTGGTTGCAGATTCCAAACCATTTATGGTCATCCCAGGGCCATAAACATCTTTTATATTGTCCATCAAACATTTTCCATTCACTCGGTAGAACGTTTTATTGAGTCTGTCCTTAATCTTGTCCCCTCAAATTGACCCATCAAGATCGTTTAGACTTTACATCTTTTTTATATCTTTCTGCTTTCGTTTGGACTTTTTATAATATACTCTTCATTCTGAGGCAGTTTTAGCTCTTCACCCAAAGTTGAATCCCATTTACCATTGATTTACCCATTATTCGTTTGGGTTGATGCTAAGCCTTTAAGTCAGAAAGGCCTTTTTGTGTCAGATATTTAAAGGTAACTGACAAAAGTTCATTCAAACTATTTCCCTAATAAACATTCATATAAAAAGGCATCTTTAATTCAATTTAAATCGTGTTTATGTATAGCATAAAACTCCCTGTCGTGAATTACAGTAACAGTCATCTTTTCATGCCAATGTTTAGAGTAATTGGCTGATGACACTGATTATTCTCCTCCATATTTGTGAAACACTGAACACCTTCTGTACTGTCTTTCTAGTCTAAATTATTTTTATATGTATTTATTTCTTCTGTATATCTCATTTCCCTCTCTCCACAAACTAGTGTTCTCTCTCTCTCTCTCTCTCTCTCTCTCTCTCTCTCTCTCTCTCTCTCTCTCTCTCTCTCTCTCTCTTGGAATCCACAACATTCGACTAAGAAACATGCATAGAATTTCTTGTTTATATCACCCGAAGAAGCAAAAAGTTCTTTAGATATTTTCAGCTTTAACGAGAATAAGAATTATGAGTTTATGTGTTCTTCTCAACCAGAGTATTTCTTTTAAAACATTGGCCAAAGATATCCATGTTGAAATCACCTCAAATTCCTGGACATCGTAAATATTAAACGTTTTTATACCTACTGTAGGAATCCTTCGCTTACCTACCTCGAGGGCAGACCCATGCTAATAAAATACTGTTCTCTTTTTATTTCTTCCCTGCAGAGTCCTTCTCCCAAGCAATTCCTGCCTCCGCAAAATGCACAGACTTTAGACTGCTCAAGTAAAGACAGTAACATGAATTCATGGCGGAAGGAACTCTGGCCATATCCTGAATTAACCCAAGGAGACCCTGATGGGTCTCTTGCATATTCCTTAGGGTGAATCAAGTTATGTCCTCTGGAGGGAAGTATAAAGGGATTCCTCGCACGTCTTTGAGTTTTACCTTGCAGGAAACGATTCTCATAAACAAATTTTACTTTTCTTCAAAAAGGAAACTGGAAAGTTTGTTAATTTGAATTAATTTGAGTTATTGGGAAATTAATATACTGATAATATTATACTAAGATAAATCCGTTGGTAGATGCAGATATTACATTACAATACGTAACATAGACATAAATATTGAATATCAGTGTAACAGCATCACTGTATATCGTTATTGTAGTTCTCTCTCTCTCTCTCTCTCTCTCTCTCTCTCTCTCTCTCTCTCTCTCTCTCTCTCTCTCTCTCTCTCATGTAAAAGCCATTTCTGGTGAAGCTTGTAATCGCTACAAAACTTGATTGTCATACGGAGCTAAGCTTCGTTCGGCTTATATGACAGTATTCAAAGTCTCTTCGTTCAAGCGGTTGACTGGATAAATAAGTAAACTATTTTTGTTTTCCTTCAGAAGATAAGAAGTGTTTTAAAAGATTCTGTGTATAATGCCAATATCTGTACAGCGGTATTTACTTTATCTATTAATACACAGAAATTATATAAAATATATGCAAATAATGGATATTAGGAAGGACTAAATAGAATAGAGAATGAAAGTAAGTAACCCGTAGTAGGCTACTTAAAGAACCCAACCTTTAACCGCGACCTCCAAAGGTCTTAAAACCAAAACTAATCCGACCGCCATGTTTAATCTAGCTTAACTTCAGGTGTGCTTGTTTTAAGGCTCATTCAAGGAAATTGGTTGAAAGAAGAGGAATCCTCCACTAAGCATTTAGAGAAAGCCTGTCACTCAACGGTCAGCTTTGACTGTTTGGCTTATAAATGTGCTTTATACAGAGAGAGAGAGAGAGAGAGAGAGAGAGAGAGAGAGAGAGAGAGAGAGAGAGAGAGAGAGAGAGTAGCAATATCTGTAGGCTACAAGCTCCAAAATAGATCGATATCTAGCTATCCATTAAGATGTCACGGACACAAAAGCGATTTATCTTTCTCTCCTGGTTGTTCCTGTAAAGTGTAAACACATCTCCATCATAGGTGTGAAGATGCAAGACTGACCTATTTTATTTGTGAACCTTTGTGTAAGATGATGACGTCGCAGCATTGGCTTTTCGAGAGGTGTCACAAAACGCACACTCATATACACATAATGATGATAGCATTGCCTGGACCTACAGTAGGTTGATATGCAGGTGTCTATTTCCGTGGACCATGACCTAGGGCGTTCTGAACCCAGCCACCGAGGGGGGAAGGCAACCTCAACTTGGTGCCGGTCCCAAGCCGGGTAAATGGGGAGGGAGGGTTGGCGGCAGGAAAGGCATCCAGCCATGAAAAATTAGCCAAAACAACTATGATCAGTGAGTATAATCGGAATGAAATTAATGGTAGGGCATTCCCCTTAAGTGACGCATTGGGAACTCGCCTGATCCCTCCGAAAAATCGGCAAGGGCTACCCAGCCATAGGTGGGCTGGGTTAAAGAGGCAAGCTCAGAATAAAAAATCTGAGGAGAGGATGAGAGTAGCGACTCTGAATGTGGGGACAATGACTGGAAAAGGGTGAGAGCTGGTTGACCTCATGGAGTGAAGGAAGGTTGGAGTGCTTTGTGTGCAGGAGACCAGGTGGAAGGGAAATAACGCAAGAGAACTAGGCGAAGTTGTATATTATATTACAGTGGAGCAAATATGGAAGGAAAAAATGGAGTCGGAATAATATTATCGAAAGAGTTGAAGAAAAATTTGATTGGGGTGAATAGGAAAAATGACAGAATTATGAGCTTAAAGCTAGGATTGGGAGCAACAATAGTCAATGTGGTTTGTGCCCGTGCCCCGCAAACTGGATGTTCAGAGGAGGAGAAGGATACATTCTGGGAGGAGATGGACCAGGAGTTAGGAATAATTCCTGCAAGGGAAAGGGTAATTATAGGAGAAGATCTGAAACGGCCACTTGGGAATTGGTAGGGAAGGGATAGAGAGAGTGTATGGAGGTTGGGGTGTGGGTGAGAGAAATGATGGAGGAGAAAGAGTGATTGATTTTTCATTGGCTTTTGGCCTAGCAATGATCAACACATTCTTGGAGAAGAGGATTAACAGACTGATTACTTACAGTAGTGGTGGCAGGGAGAGCCAGATAGATTTGCTGCTGTGTAAGAGAGACCATCTGAAGTAAGTTAAAAATTGCAAGGTGATAAATGGGGAGAGAGTAGCAGTGCAACATAGGTTAGTGGTAATTGATTGCAGAATAAGGAATTATAGGAGAAGTAAAAAGACGAGAATGGACCCAAAAATTGATTGTACGACAAAATAGCTAGTCCCTCTATAACTAGTTCCAAAATAGGTAGTCCAAAACGGCTAGTTCCAAAATAGCTAGTATACCAAAACAGCTTGTTCCAAAATAGCTAGTATACCAAAACAGCTTGTTCCAAAATAGCTGGTATACCAAGTTAGCTAGTATACCAAAACAGCTAGTGAACAAAAAACTGGCATAAAAAATACTTAAACACCTGATAGACTATTTAAAATTCATACAATTATTTGGTAATGCCAGTATACAAGAAATGAATTTATCAAAATTTAATAAATTCATTGGTAACACCAATATACAAGAAACAAACTATTTAAAATTCATATCTAACCAGTATTTTATAACATAGGTAATACCACGAAGAACTTCAAATGTCGACATTTCTTCATTTTGGAGTCTTTGTTTTAAAGTTTGAATCCTTCCATTATTTTCCTTTGGCTTTTTTGCTTGTAGTCTCCCTTTCGCCCGATAAATAAGAGGTCAACTTATTTCTTTGCAACTCTAAATTTGGAAAGACGTATTTGAAAACATCCACAACTGGTTTCTCAAAATCTGTGGTAATTGTTTTTGGCTGTAAGTCTGGGCACTTTTCTTTCAAGACACTAAAGGCTTTTTTTATATGTTTCCTTTGTTTTATTTTTCAACAAGATGTAGACACATGCAAATAAATATTCACTTTTAATAGCGTGGATCGTGTAGTTGATGAAATAGTTGTATAACCATTTTGAATGCACCATCACACATCCAGTGTGGAGCAGTTGCAAGTATGTCTAGCATAGTTTCACTTGCGAATATTAGTATTTTATGAGAATCACTTTCATCATAAAGTAAAAAGCATTCTTTTGCACTCCGTATAGTAATTGTTTCAAATTCCTCAGGTAAATTGATTTCTGAAAGTGATTCCGGTTCTGGAAAGTAGCCTTCTCTTTTTAGCCTTTTTCGTTGGATGCATTTCGTAAGTGCTTTTCTTTTTGGCATGCAAGACAAAGTTTCACAATCAATATTTTGAGTAATGTTAGCAATGATTCTACGTAATGGAGCTGTTGAACCAGAAGCTTCGTTTCTTAACACACTTAAGGCAATCGTAACTTTTTCCTTTGGCATATGGGGTGCATGTGAATGATTCTGACCCAAACTTACATCACTTGTATCACTATAATCAACCGGAGTTGTAGCAGTTCCCTTGCAGCCTTTGATGACGCATCTCCAGTTGTGCGTTTCGTTATTGGTTGTATTCTTTCGATAAACATATCCCTCATCACGTATTTGGTCACCTCCTTTTTGCAATTTTATCACTTTCATGTTGATGGGCTTGTCAAACTAAAACAAATATTTTGGAAAAGCTATTTTAGATAGCTCAGATTAAGAGTTACCAGTTAGAACTTACTGTTTGGAACAAGATATTTCAGAACCATCCATTTTGGAATATGCTGTTTTAGTATACTAGCTATTTTGGAACTAGCTGTTTTGGTATACTAGCTGTTTTGGAACTAGCTGTTTTGGTATACTAGCTGTTTTGGTATGCTAGCTAACTTGGAACTAGCTGTTTAGGACTAGCTATTTTGGAACTAGCTATTTATGGACTAGCTGTTTTGGGTTTCACACCAAAAATTAAGTGGTGAAAATTGAAAGAGGAAGAACTGAGAGTCTTGTTTAGGGAAAGAGTGCTGGAAGTAGTAAAGTTACATGAGGATGTACAAGAATGGTGGACCGAGAATAGTAAAGTGATTCTAAGGATCGGCGAGGAAGTACTTGGAAAGTCATCAGGAAGAAGACCCCAAAATGATAAAGAATCATGGTGGTGTAATGATGAGGTGCAAGAATGGGTAAAAACCAAGAAAGAAGCCAAGAAGAAGACAGATCTATCAGGACAAGAGCAGGATAAAGAAAACTATAAACAAGCAAAGCATGAAGCAAGAAGAGCAGTAGCAAAGGCAAAGGCAGAGACATTAAATGAAGTCTATAAAGAGATGGAAACACCAGAAAGAGAGAAGAAAATATTACAAATTGCTAAGGCCCGAGATGCTGCATCTAAAGACCTGGCACAGATAAGGCAAATAAAATATAGGAATGGTATAGTTTTAGCAGAAGAGAATGAAATTAAAAGAAGGTGGGAAACTTATTTTGAAGGACTATTGAATGAGGAGAACCCAATTATTATTATTATTATGATTACTAGCCAAGCTACAACCCTAGTTGAAAAAGCAAGATGCTATAAGCCCAAGGGCTCCAATAGGGAAAAATAGCCCAGTGAGGAAAGCAAATAAGGAAATAAATAAATGATGAGAGCAAGTTAACAATAAATTATTCTAAAACAGTAACAATGTCAAAACAGATATGTCCTATATAAACTATTATTGTCAAAAACAGATATGTCATATATAAACTATAAAAAAGACTCATGTCACCCTGGTCAACATAAAAACATTTGCTCCAACTTTGAACTTTTGAAGTTATACTGATTCAACTTCCCGATTAGGTAAGATCATTCCACAACTTGGTACCAGCTGGAATAAAACTTCTAGAATACTGTGTAGTATTGAGCCTTATGATGAGGGCTTGGGTATTAAAATTAACTGCGTGCCTAGTATCAAGAACAGTATTTGAAGATGGACTCCCAAACGAGACAGTTACCATAGGAGTTACTAGAAGAGAAGTAGAAGAAGCAGTAAAAAGGATGAAAAATAGTAAAGCTGCTGGTCATGTCATGAGAAGAGATGAACAGTATACTAGGAGGAGAGTGATGGAAATGGAGGTACAGGGAACGAGAAGGAGATGGAGACCAAAGCGAAGGTTGGTGGACTGTATCAAGGATGACCTTTGATCAAAGGGATTAACCTGTGATGAGGTGTGGGACAGAGGTAGATGTAGAAAGCTGACCAGAAACATTGACCCCACATAGAAGTGGGATAATATGTAGGCAAAGAAAAAGAAGAAAAAGAAGATGACCTGGGGCATTCTGGTTTCCCAGGTGAGTAACAGCATTGCAGGAGTTCCTGTCCTTGGTCGAAGAGGATCCTTGCTGACAAGTACCTGAGCTCGCCTCACTTTAAAGATTGAGAACAATCTAAAATCTTTTCTTCACCTTTGGCAGATCTCTTCAAGGTAGTTTTACATCACTAAAGCATTATGGGAATGTCAAAGCACAGGAGGGGTACAAAGTCAAAAGTCAAGCTCTTGACCAGCAGTGCTTGTGTGCTGTCTCCCATTAGACCAAGCACTGGTAGCAGGAACATGAGCTCCTGTACACTATATGGGAACACTTTCCGAGCCAGGGTCGAGTTTTTGTACAGCTCTGCTTCTTCAACAGAGCCGTGCAGAGAGATTGGTCTGTAAAGAAGCATTTATCATCCAATACATAACCTCTCACCTACAGTAAGAGGCAAGAACTAACTAAGATCGTTTTCCTGAATGGATATGTTCTCGGTGTGCAATCAAAAATGACTTCTTTGCCAGAGGTAGTAACATCTGCAGGCACGGTCAAGAACATTGCACCTGGTACGAGACCCAGAGTTATGCGAGTGGACATTTATTCTCACTGTGTGATGAATTTCGACAAATATTTCGACCAAATACAGGAGCAGGAGAAGGAGCAGCAAGTAGCCTACACTAGTTCTCCCAACAGAGAGAGAGAGAGAGAGAGAGAGAGAGAGAGAGAGAGAGAGAGAGAGAGAGAGAGATCAGTCAATCATCAAGGGTAGTGAGAAAATGGTGGTCCTATTCATCCCAACAACCCATAAGCGGGCTTTGTACTAGAAGACGCAGGAAGTGACGATACTTCTTTCCAGAGGGATAGTTTTGGCACGAAATTACCCTGGAATGAGATGACACATAGGTAGCTGTCAGTGCCTTAGCCAATGCTACAGTACTTCCCAATGAGGGAAAGCCCTCAGAACACACCGGTTCTGACTTCCTACGAAAGTGAGAGGGAGATTGGTGGATCATCCAGGAAGCAAAAAGAAAGGCAAAGCCCTTCATTCCTACTAGCAGTGTGCATGCTCATTCCCTTAGGAAACAGAGCACAGGTAGCCAGGAGTGAACACCTATACAGCATACAGATATGTCTATATGTGGATGGGAACGTTCCTGTGTTTCATCTGTTTCTATCACAGAATTGTTACAAGTTCTTGCAGTCCCTATATATAAATAATTCGAAAACAGCAATTAAAATATGTAAAAGTCATATGAAAAGAAACACAAAAATACAACATGTTTATTCACAACTTGTCTACTGAGAGTATCAGTGTTGGAGCTCCATTACTTCAAAAGGCTTAGATTACTTCAAGATATTGATAAATGGGGGAAACAAGCTGGAGCATGGACATAAAAAAAACACGTAAAGGAGATCTGACAAGATCTTCAGTTGCTGAAATGTTTCTTAACCCGGTAGCCTTATGCTTGAGGATGTCAAAAAAAGTCTACCTTTTCTTCGTCACTGATATGTCAAAATCTTGGAGACTGGTGTTTGTTATTTGGAGTGAAAAGGGAGACTTCCACTGGAAAACTAACTCTGTCCGACATCCGGTTTTCTTAACACTTTCTACCTCATTCCGGTGTCATTCCTCTCTGATTACGTACAAGTTTGTGGGCGGAGCTAATTTGGATTTGCCTTAAAAGGAAGTTTTTCATATCCTGCAATCTGATTGGTTTTCTTTGAAGTGCCTACTTCAATCATGTCATCGAATACTTCCAGAAAGAAAAGTATTTGGATCGAAGCTCAATTTGTTACCGAAAGTAATAATTGTTACATCGCTCAGGTTTGTTGAATGTGAGAGTGCTGGCGCTCTACTTCTCCAAGCCAGGAATTCGGAAATGGGAGCGGGGAGGTTTTCCTGGAATCATTTCCTACTCATCAATGCAAATTCTAAATTTTAGTTGTCCTTCGAACTGGATCAGACACCATTGACTTGTGGAATCATGAAATTTTGGATCTTTGTAAAGTCATTCGTAGCATTTGGTCATGTCATCCATAAAACTCGTACACCGGCCATTTTGGAGAATGATTACGTCCCTACTTTGATTGGCAAATGTATTAGGAGTCTAAGGACAGTGAGACAAGCGTCACCAAGATCAACTGATACTTTATTCTAATGTGCATGAGAGTATATTACAAGGTGCGGACGGAAAGGTAGGATGGCGCTAGCGCAAAATCAGAATGAATTGCCCGCCAAAATATATGTGTTTTCTTACACTTACAAATATACGAATTATGAGTTAACAGAAACATGTAATGAAATAATACATATGCCAAAATGTAGCTCTGATAGAGCGGAATACATATACATGGGAAACCACGGTGTGGCGAAAGGAGAATTCAAATAAATAAACAGTTTGCTGATTTTCTAGACGACTAAGGGAGCGGTGTCCTTACAAGTACTCCCCCACCCAAGACATCGGGCGGCGTAGAGGGCTGATGATCAATCTTCCTATCTTTTCGGAGGGTTCCTCTTGTTTTTGAACGGAGGGGCGCGCCGGCGGTCAGCGTAAGGATCTCTTCCTCTTGTCGTCGTTTGATGGAACTCTGGATCTGCCAGGTCCGGCGGAGGCGGTGTCGCTTCCTTCGAGAAACGCTGGTTTCACGCGGTCTATTGAGACCCAGTCCTCTTGGCCATGGACGTCGAGAAGGAAGGCTTTCGTTGTCTTCTTAGTTACCCGGTAGGGGCCTCAATAAGGTCTGGTTAGTGGTTGTCAATGAGCGTCGACACGGACGAAAACATACCCGCAGTCATTCAGGTTTTTTTGGCATGAAGTGCTTGGTTCTGTCCTGGTAAGTTTTGAGACATGGCCTAAACTTCCTGGCGATGTCCCATAGGTGATCCAGCTGCATGTCGTCGGTTGATGAGGGAAAGAATTCGCCAGGAACCGCAAGCGCCTCCCCGTAAACCTTTTCGGCGGGCGAAGGTTCGCCGGCTGCGTGAGGGGCGAAGCGAAGGCCGAGGAGTACCCAAGGAAGTCGTGATTTCCAGTCCCCGTCGGTGCAGCTCGCCATCAGGGACGCCTTGAGGGCGCGGTGAGTTCTTTCAACCATGCCGTTTGCCACGGGGTTGTATGCCGTGGTGCTGTGGAGCGTCGTCCCCATCAGGTTCGCCAAAGCGAGTCATATTTCTGAGAGGAAAGCGGGGCCTCTGTCTGTCGTGATGTCGTCAGGAACGCCAAACCTGCTCACCCAGCTTGACAGGAGGGCTTTGGTGCATGCTTGAGTCGTAGCTTCCGTCATCGGCGATGCCTCCAACCACCTTGTGGAGCGATCGATGATCGTAAGCAGATAGCGAGCAGATCCAGAAGGGGGCAATGGTCCCACGACATCGATGTGTATGTGACCGAAACGTCTTTTTGGCTGGGGGAAATCGCCTACCCGCGATTCGGTGTGACGGCTGACTTTGCTTGACTGGCAGTTGATGCATGACTTCGCTCATTCCCAGGCGTCCTTTTTTATCCCTGGCCAGACGAACTTCCCAGACAGAAGGCGAGCGGTGGTGCGTCCTGAGGGGTGTGAAAGTCCATGGATGATATCGAATATTTTCCTTCTGCAGGAGGCTGGTATCCAGGGACGTGGGCGGCCGGTGCTGGTGTCGCAAAGAATAGTTACTCCTGCTGGTCCGAGGGGAATCGCACTTATCTTGAGCACGGATGGCCCCGTCAGGTGATCCTGTGCTTCTCGGTCGGTGCGTTGTCCGGTTGCGAGATTGGCGTAGTCGATTCCCAGGTGGATTGCGTCAATTTCAATCCTTGAAAGGGCGTCCGCGACTGGATTTTTCTTTCCTGGGACGTAACGTATGGTGCACCCGAATTCGGCGATTGTTGCGAGATGACGTTGTTGTCGGGAGGACCATGCGTCAGTCGATTTCGTAAAAGCGTGTACGAGGGGTTGATGGTCCGTCGCGATTGTGAAGGGAGTGCCCTCCAAGATGTGCCTGAAGTGGCGGTCGGTGAGGTAGACGGCAAGGAGTTCCCTATCGAAGGTGCTGTATCTTGTTTCGGCGGGTTTCAATTTCTTGCTGAAGAATACCAGCGGTAGAGGAGAACCATCGACGAGTTGCTCCAGCACAGCCCCACAGGCGACGTTGCTGTCGTCGGTCGTTAGTCACAGGGGCGTGTTGTCGTCGAAATGAGCCAGGGTGGTGGCATTCGCGAGGGCATCCTTCGTCCGGGCGAATGCCTGTTGCTGGGGCAAACCCCACTCGAGTTTTTTCGCTTATCCTTTTAGGACGTTGTCGAGGGGTGACAGGGTTTGTGAGATGTTGGGGTGAAGCGCCTGTAGTAATTGACCATCCCCAGGAACTCCTGAAGTTGGTGGATGGTTGTAGGTATCGGGAACTTTCTGATGGCATCGACCTTCGTTGTCATGGGTTTTACCCCGCACGAGGATACGCGGTGACCAAGGAAATCCACTCCTTCCGCACCGAACGTGCATTTGTCAAAACGTACGACCAGGCCGTTCTCCTGTAGGCGTTTGAGGACGGTGCGGACGTGCCTCCGGTGTTCCTCCTTGGTTTTCGAGAATATCAGAATGTCGTCGACGTAGCAGACGCAGAAAGGTAGGTCACCCAGAATGCTATCCATTAGTCGTTGGAAGGTCACCCCGGCGTTGCGTAGACCGAAGGTTGAGTATGCGAAGGTGTAGGATCCAAACGGCGTTACAATGGCAGTTTTCGGGATGTCTTCCGGAAATACGGGGACCTGGAAGTAAGACTTGAGGAGGTCCATCTTGGTAAAATACTTTGCGCCGTGCAACGCGTTCGTTAGGTCCTGCATGTTGGGCAGCGGGTAGTGATCGGGCGTTGTGATGAGGTTGAGGCGCCTGTAGTCGCCGCAAGGTCTCCAGGATCCGTCCGGCTTTTTTACCATGTGTAGGTGCAATGCCCAGGGGCTCGATGCTTTCTTACAGATACCCATGCGTTCCATGTCCTTAAAGGCGCGTTTGGTATCCTTCAGTTTCTGGGGCGGTAGGCGGCGGAATTTGGCGTGAGTAGGAGGTCCTGTCGTTGTGATGTGGTGGTAGATCCCGTGCTTGGATGGGGAACCTGGCGAGTGTCGGAGCTCGGGCTTGAAAACCTTGGGAAATTCTTGTAGGAGGTCGGCGTAGGGGTGCGTTGTTACGGCGGATACGGACATTGTTGCAGGGCCGTGTTCTAGGGCGCAGGACTGGAACGTTCCCGTGTCGATGAGACGTTTGTTAGCGACATCGATGAGGAGTCCGTGGGGGGCGAGGAAATCCGCACCGAGGAGGGGGCGATTGACGTCAGCGACGGCGAAGGGCTAAGAACACGAACGGCCCATGATATATATCTTGAGGGTCCTAATCCCATAGCACCGTATGAGAGATCCGTTGGCGGCGATGAGTGAGGGAGCGTTTTTGTCGGGACCACGGTCTAGGTCAGACTTGGAAGGTGGGAATGTTGACTGCATTGCGCCGGTGTCTACCATGAGTCTACGGTTGGAAATGGTATCGAGGATATAGAAACCATTCTTGTTTTGGTTACCTGCGGCTGCGATGGTGGCAGGTGGATGCTTCTGGCGTCGTCTTCTAGGGAAACTGCATGGTGCTCTACATTTCTTGGCATCGCTGCCGAACTGTTGGTGGTAGAAGCACCATGCTGGGTTAGTCCTAGGGTTCGGTCGTGTTGGTTGCGGCGGTTTCTTTCTTGATTGAACGTTGATCTCGTCGTCCTCAGGGGCCGTTGCCGAGGAGTCTATGGAAGAGCAGCTGCTGAAGGAGGAGAACGAAGGCGGTGTTGACGATGATGCTCCGAGGCGAGATGCTTTGGAGGCCTCGTGGAGCTTCTGAGCCTTCGACAGGAGTTCGTTCATCGGGAGCGTGTTGGCGTCTGTCAATCGGGCCCTTACGTCCTGTGGTAGGCGTCGAAGAAAGATCTCACGAGATAAGCTAATCTCACGTCGTCGGCCGTTGCTGTCTGTTTCGGGGAGCAAGAGCAGGCCGGTTAACTCGTCCCACGCCTCGACAGGAGAGGTGTCACCCATGGGCTTGCCGGCGAGGTCCAGGACTTTCTGTGCCGCTGTATCATGGTGATCGGCAAGCAACTGACATCAGGATGAGGACGGACGTGACGTCATTTAGCAATGGCACCCGTTTGTTTACGTTTCGAGTACCAAAAGTAGCCACGGACGAGTAGCCTATAGCTGTGGAACGGCTCCCCAGCTATTCTCCGCCCCTCCACATCGAAGTGTTAACTCTATGTGGGGTGCAGATAGCTATGTGGCGCGTTAATACATGCGTCCCCTGTTGATATACGATGTCTTAAAGGGAAACCTTTCGGATACTCGCTCCAGAAGTTAGAATTCTGTGATAACCTGTGGTTAAATTCTCTGGGAATATCTTAGTAGTTATATACCCAAGGAAGCTACCAATAAGGAACGTTCCTTCAGGACGCCATGGCTATCTCACCCAATAATAGATTTTTCGCTTCACTCAAAATCCATTTTTGACGCAAGTTGACACAGCAGCCGATGTATCAATTATGTCTGAGAAAACGGCTAAGGGCATTCCTAATTTGTCATTAGAAGGTACAAATAGAGTTTTGAAAGGTCATAATGGTTTTGATATTCAGGTAATAGGTGCTTCGAACGTAGAAGCACAGTACAAAGAATAGAAATTAGAGAGAATGCCATTAACAGTAGTAAAAGGTAATGGACAAACTTTGCTAGGTTTATATTGGCTACAGTATTTGAAGTTAGATTGGCCTAGTATTTTGAAGGTTACAGGTAGACAAGATGAACACAAAAATGAAATGTCTGTGGATAATATCATATTAGAGTTTCAAGATGTATTTGAAGATGAAGTAGGTACAATAAAGAACGCAAAGGCAATTTTAGTTTTGAAACCTGACAGTTCTCTTAGATTGTATGCTCCCAGACCAGTACTGTATGCATTGAAAAGTGCAGTTGAAACAGAAATCAGGAGATTAGAAAATTAAGATTCCTGGAAAAAGGTTACATAATAGATTGGGCTACACCATTAGTTCCTATTGTGAAGGAAAGTGGACAGGTTAGGTTATGTGGAGATTAGAAAGTAATGTTGAATCCACAACTGCAAGTAGCTCAACATCCATTACCAAATCCGAAAGACATATTTGCAACTATGTCAGGATGCAGTGTTTTTTCTAAATTAGATTTAGGACAAGAATTTCAACAGCTTCCCCTGGATGAAACTTCACAAGAATTATGTACAGTAAATACATCCTTAGGTTTGTTTAGGCCAAAGAGATTACCTTATGGAGTTGCAAGTACTCCAGCTATATGGCAACAAGCTATGGATAAGATTTTTTCAGGAATGCAAGGAGGATTCATTTTTATAGATGATATTTCAATTGCTGGTAAAGACACAAGAGAACATAGAGAAAGATTGCGAACAGTTCTGAAGAAGTTAAAGGAACATATTAGAGTAAATAAGAGCAAATGTATTTTAGAAGTTGATTCAGTGGAATACTTAGGTTTTGTAATTAATGGCAAAGGTATTCACAAAACTAAAGAGAAGATTAAAGCTGTACAATCAACAAAAGTGCCAGAAAACGTTAATGAATTACGATCATTTCTAGGTTTAGTAACATATTATGGGAATTTCATTCAGAATTTGTCTACAATTGCACATCCATTGTATAATTTGTTGAATTAGGGTGTAGAATGGAAGTGGACAAAAGAATGTCAGGAATCTTTTGAAAGAATCAAACAGGAAATAACATCACCTACATACCAGTTAAATTAGCATGTGATGCATCAAACATAGGGTTAGGTGCAGTATTATCTCATGTAATGACAGATGGAACAGAAAAACCAATTGCGTTCACTTCTAGAGTATTGAACAAGGCAGAAAGGAATTACTCTCAAATAGAAAAATGGATTTTGAGCGAAGCGAAAAATCTATTTTTGGGTGAGATAGCCATGTCGTCCTGATGGAGGGTTCCTTCAGTAGCTTCCTAAGGGTATATATGACTACAGTGTTATTCCCAGAGAATTAAACTAAAGGTTTCACAAAATTCTAACTTCTGGCGTGAGTACCCTCAAAGTTTCCCTTTAGGATATCGTATAATAACGGGACGTATTCTTGACACGCCACATAGCTATCTGCACCCCACATAGCGTTTACGCTTCGAGGGGGAAGTTGGTGGCAAGATATGGGAGGAGCCGTTACAAGTTCTCCTCTGTTACTGTTATTGGTGATCGGATGACGTCATAAGCGACGCCATCTTGGCTGACGTCATCACCGCCCGCGTCCTCCATTCCTTCTGTAGTAGCGTCTATGACGGGTGTTTTTTTCCCAGTTGTTGGCTATTTACTCTCAGCATGTCGCAATCTTCAGCTTCTTCTGCCTCTGGAAAGTTGAGTACCTTATTCTTATATTGTATAAATTACCTCTGGCCGTAAACTAACGCTTTTTTATCTTTAAATACTGGGGTTTGTGGCGGCGCTATTGCCCAACCGGAGGCGTCCCTGACGCTGTTGTTCACTTCGCATGCTTTTTTTGGGCTCAGGCCTGGGCTCAGGCCATGTCAAACTGAGGGAAGTTCCTTCTCAGTAGCTTCCTAGGTTATATTTAACTACAGTGATATATCCCAGAGAATTTTACTAAAGGTATCCAGAATTCTAACTCCTGGCGCAAATATCACTTGCAGTGTCTTTAGGGATATCGCATAAGATCAGAGGACGTATTCTTGACACGCCACATAGCTATCTACACCTCTAATAGCGTTCATGCTTCGAGAGGGGAAAGTGGCAAGAATTGTAGAAGGGCCGTTATTAAGTCAACGCTCCTACTCGGACTGTTATTGAATGCCAGCACAACGCCCTGTGGCGCCATCTTATCATTCTTTCTCATGTAGCATACCTAACTCTGTGTTATTCCTTGTGCCTCTCGCTATTTTGGATTGTAATTATCGCTATGATGCCTTCACCAGCCTCATCTGCCTCTGGAAAGTTGAGTATTATCTTTAATTTGTATAAATGTAAGCTCTTGCCAGTTTTATCCTCGATTTAGTCCGTAATTAACGTAACAAGAGCTTTTGCCTAGCCGGATGGCGTCTTGGACGCGGTCGTTCTTTTGCATGTGCATTTAGTTAGCCAGAACGACATTCCCGGCATATTTTGCTTTAATAAATTTAGCTATTTAGCAATTTAGCTAGGAATTATTTATATTATGCCGATTCTTTCGTGGATTTGGCAATTTATTTACTGAGCCCCATGAGTGCTAGGTTTCCTAGCCTAGGCACCTACACACTTCATGCATGATGTAACCTTCCTGGTGTGATTTTATTAAAGCTCAGG
Source organism: Palaemon carinicauda (assembly GCF_036898095.1). Lineage (NCBI taxonomy): Eukaryota > Metazoa > Arthropoda > Malacostraca > Decapoda > Palaemonidae > Palaemon > Palaemon carinicauda. Next base: position 29,259,888 of record NC_090749.1, on the reverse strand, counting down.
CAATATTTTATACATTTAAGATATTACTGAATAAATTTTCCTCTTCCAAGATAGTATACGAGAGAGTTTCGGTGACCGATTCTCACCGCGCCTAGGCTACTAGCCTAGGGGCTTTAGTATACTTTCATACATGTCCCCAATTGCCCTTGTATCATCTTTTAAGTGGAGACTGACACCTCCTATTCCTTTTAAGTCGATATCTATCCCCCTGTGAGATTTAAGGGCAACTCCTCTTCCCTCTGACTAGCCTATGCTAACCCTAGTCAGCTTTACCGTGAATTTAATTCAGGTAAATCTAGGCTAGGGTGTTTCCGTTCCTTTCCCTCAACCGCAGAGGTCGGTTTTTGAGTTTAGAATGGAACATCAGAGTATTCGTCTGTGATCGGTGGCCGTCTGGCTTGGAGAATTGAATTCCTAAGTCAGGTTAGGCTACCGATGCAGGAGGCTAGACCTCCCTAGGCCTCACCTGAAGGCATTATATGATAATGCCTCTCCCTGTGGCCTAGCAGACAGTCCTGTGCCGGCAGATCCTAAAGCCGAAGAATTGAATTCTTCCCTTGCTTAAGGTCTCCGACACTAGATTCTGTTCCTATCCACTGAGACAGTGGCCTGGGTGCCGCCATCTCATCCTATCAGACTACCCCAGTCTAGGGAATTGAAGTCCCTGGCCCCTAAGGTTGTCTTTACTTTGGATCAGAATCTTTTAGGTTAGGTAGGACCTACCAGGTACTACCTCACCTACAGGACCCTTACCCCTCCCCTGCTGTCCTTTGGTGTTGGCCTAGCCTTCACACATCTTGGCCATCATTCTACAATCAACCCTGCGGGTAGACTGTGGGATTGGCTCGGGTTCTCTGTCAGTCGTCAACTGAGTCAGCAGCCAGCAACCTATCGAGTGTTCTTCAGTCCTCCCTTGGACTGCCTTCCATAGCCCCACCAGCCGGTACTGACGGGGTTATGGTTGGATGGAAGCCCGAATATAATTCCCTCTTCCATATGAACCCTCATTCTGGATGGCGGTCTGCAAGGCTGAGCCTTTGCTTCCCCCTCCCATCCATGCTTTCTCTCTTACCATATACCCTGGGCCAGCTGCTGGTGACCTAGAGCCGCCGGCAGCCGACATGGACTGCGGTCCGCCGTCAGGTTGCTCTGCCGCCGCTTGCTATGGATTACCGTTGACTGGTGACCCAACGACAGCAGGCACACACCGGCCGGCTGCCGGCAACTATGCTGACTGCCGACAGCCGGTCGACCAATTGTCTGAAGACATATTCTTTCGCCGGCGGGTCCACCAACATAGACGAGCCCCCGGCGGCCGGCAGCAGGGAGACTGCCGGCGGCCGGCAGCAGGACGACTGCCGGCGGCCAGCAGCAGGGCGACTGCCGGCGGCCGGCAGCAGGGCGACTGCCGGCGGCCGGCAGCAGGGCGACTGTCGGCGGCCGGCAGCAGGGCAACTGTCAGCGGCCGGCAGCAGGGTGACTGCTGGCGGCCTGCCGCCCATTACCTACTGAAGGCAGTGTACCTTCACAAAGCCCAGAGTAATGCCGGCTCATGCCTGCAGGCACTACAGTATTGGCCGTGGAGTGGTTAGTAGTCACTGCGATATTGATTATCCCGCACTAGATATACCACTGTGCGGTCTGTGCTGTAGCCCATACATATTTCCAACCTACAAGGTGCTTCATGGGCAGCCTATTGTGAGACCACCAGACCAAGAGAGCGATTCTGTCTTGTTAAGAAAGCGATCAATGATCACTTTATTCAATCCCTAATATTGAACTTTCGAAGACGGTGTTAAGTTACACTTTATATCCAAAGGATAAGTTGTCTTCTCCTAATAATTCTACTTTAGAATATAGAGTTCAATACTGAAGGAAGTCATAGCAATTGGCTGGACAGGAAACACATGTGAGTGTCTTTCCTCTTTCCCTTCTAGCTTACCTATCCTAAGCTAAAATATTCATAACATTGTATGATGAAATTATGAGATATTTCACCGAACACTCATCCGCCTTTCCTTTCTTTACAGGAGTTTGTTCCCTAGAGCATCTTCGGATGCAGTTATCCCTCAAGCTCAGCCTGAGATCCCCCTCGTTTCCGATAGAATCTGATGTTGCAGATGCCTTGAAAGGCATCCAGCTGGAAGACAACATGTCGGTGGTTTCCGAGGATACGGAACGCAGTCTTCTAGCTGAAGAGCTGGATCAGGAGTCTGTCTAACCTCCTGAAGGCGACGAAGAGAAAGCCGAAATTATTTCGTTTTTATCGGCTACGGTGGCTGAGCCTGTCCCGTCGACTTCTTCTGTCCCCCAATTAGACACGATTAGCCATACGCTAACTTCTCTCCTGTCCATGTTCCAGGACATGAAGAAGCAGTCATCCGAGAAGGAAGTTTCGCTTTGAACAGAGGTGCACCAACTCGTGTCTTCCTGTTTATCCCCGAAGAAGCTAAACGTTAAGGAACTTCCCCCTTTTCTGACGTCAATCCTTGGAGGTATGCTGAACACATGCCTACGTCAGGAGGGAAGATCTTCCTCTCCGACAAACTGGGCACGGTCCCAGTTGAGGCTGTTGAGTTTTGGCCTAGCAAGGGGGCCTACCCGGATTGTCACGTCCGCTTAAGGACGGAACCCCTTTCAAAAGAGGAAACGGAGCCAAAAGAGGTCATCATACTTGACCTCCCCAAGGAACAAGCCTTCTTCACTAAGACCTTAAAGGAGAGGACCTTCACTAGTTCTAAGGTACCGGGTGTCAGTAAGAAGCAACCATCCTTCATTGCTGCTTCTTCCCGTGCCTTCCCCTTTATGGAGAAAGGGTTCAAGGCAGCCTTAAAGGCAGTTGAGGCAGGGAAACCTTCCCCTACACTTGAAGAGTGTAGACCCTCTCCCCTCACCCTACCATCTGATTATGTGGACTGGAAGGACGTTTACAACACCTTCTCAGTCGGGAAGCTGGAGGCTGACATTGCCGGACGTCAGTTCGGAGAAGACCTCCCGAAGTTGTCGGACTTCCACCTGCGCAGGGAGCAGGAAACGAAGGAGAGACTTGCCGCCTCTGTGTCCTTGCAGACTGGATTAGAGACGATGACAAGCATCCCTGACACCCCAGATATGTACATGGTCTTTGCCAAAGCACATTTGGCAACGGTCACCAAGGACCTGTACAACTTCAGTAAAGCCAGACGGGCTTGCAGAGAGTTCGTGTTCGCCTTGGCTGCGGTGAAACATGAACCAAGGAAGCTGATAGCTTGCAACATCTGGGGAAAAGACCTCTTCCCAAGCGAAGTGGTCAAAGAGGTCGTTGACAAAGCCGCTACGGAGAATAGGAATCTCCTCCACAAATGGGGCTTGTCATCTAAGAGGAAGTCTTCCACTGAGGAGGGTCCCCAACCCAAACGGAAGACCAAATAACCTAGAGTGCCTTCTCGCCATCCACTACAACAACAACAGCTTCCCGTGGCCACGGTGCCCCAGACGGTGGCACAGCCACCTACCATGTTCCAGCTGGTGCCCCAAACGCTGGCGACTCAGTCGCCTGTCTTTACCCCAGCCTTTGAAAGGCAATCAACAATCTTTCGGCCGAAATCTCGAGGTTTCTTTCGAGGTTCCTCTAAACGCCCCTCCAGAGGCAGGGGCAACAAAGGTGGACGTGGCCAAGGAGGCAAGTCCTCCAACCAGCACTCCAAGTGAGATGCTTCCAGTAGGAGGGAGACTTCTCCTCTTCCGGGATCGTTGGACCTTCGATCCCTGGGCCCACAGCCTAGTCAAGAACGGACTGGGGTGGAGTTGGAACACAACTCCACCAATTTTCCCGCAGTTCTTCCAACACTCAACCCCCATTCTGGAAGAATATTTTCAAGAACTCTTAGACAAGAAAGTTGTAAGGAGGGCAAAGTCCATCAAATTCAAAGGAAGGCTGTTTTGTGTTCCGAAGAAAGACTCGGAAAAGCTCAGAGTCATTCTGGACTTATCACCACTCAACAAGTTCATAGTGAACCCCAACTTCACATAAGGACCCTACTACCCAAACAGGCATACACAGTCTCCATAGATATGGCGGACGCATACTGGCATGTTCCGATCAATCGTCAAGTTTCCTCCTACCTAGGTTTCAAACTGCAAAAAAGACAGTACGTCTTCAGAGCCATGCCCTTCGGACTAAACATAGCCCCAAGGGTATTCACAAAGCTTGCGAATGCAGTCATTCGTCAACTACGCCTAAAGGGAGTTCAGGTGATTGCCTACCTGGACGACTGGCTGGTATGGGCAGCATCCGAAGAAGAATGCACGCAAGCCTCCAAGGAAGTGATCCAGTTCCTGGAACATCTAGGATTCAAGATCAACTTGGAAAAGTCTCGACTATCTCCAGCTTAGAAGTTCCAATGGCTGGGCGTCCACTGGAACTTACAGTCACACTGCCTCTCCATTCCTTCAAAGAAGAGGAGAGAAATAGCGGGATCTGTCAAGAGACTCCTTCAATCCGACAGGATATCAAGAAGGCAACAGGAGAGAGTGTTGGGGTCTCTCCAGTTCGCCTCAGTGACAGACCCAGTGTTGAGAGCACAATTAAAAGATGCATCAGGAGTCTGGAAAAAATACGTATCAAACTCTCGAAGAGATCTGAAAAGACCGATACCAACTCATCTGCAATCACTCCTCAAGCCATGGTCAGAGGCCAAGTACCTAAAGAAGAAGGTACCCCTACAACCGCCTCCACCTTCAGTCACTGTTCACACGGATGCTTCAAAGGAAGGGTGGGGAGGCCACTCTCACGATCGGAAAGTCCAAGGATCCTGGTCCTCCCTCTTCAAGACCTTCCACATCAACATTCTGGAAGCCATGGCAGTTTTTCTCTCACTGAAAAAACTGAAACTTCACTGCTCAATCCACATCTGACTGGTACTGGACTGCGAGGTTGTAATGAGATACCTGAATCAACAAGGCTCGAGATCGCCCCAAATCAACCAAGTGATATTGGCCATCTTCCGCTTGGCAGAGAAGAAGAGATGGCACTTATCAGCAGTTCACCTTCAAGGGTTCCGCAATGTGACGGCGGACGCTCTATCCAGGCTCAACCCGATAGAGTCAGAATGGTCCCTAGACGCAAGATCATTCTCCTTCATCTTACGCAAAGTCCCAGGACTGCAGATAGACCTCTTCGCAATGAGCGACAACAAGAAGCTACCCCGGTACGTAACCCCATACGAAGATCCTCTAGCGGAAGCAACGGATGTGATGTCCATAGACTGGAACGGATGGTCCAGGATTTACCTGTTCCCTCCAACCAACCTCCTGCTGAAGGTCCTCAACAAACTGAGATCCTTTCAAGGAACGGCAGCGATAGTGGCTCACAAGTGGCCCAACAGCATCTGGTTCCCCCTGATAACGGAACTACGACTGAAACTGATTCCGTTGCCGGATCCAGTTCTGACTCAGCAAGTGCAGAAGTCGACTGTCTCAGCTTCATCACAGAATAGAATTTTTTCGGGTTACGAAGTATAGCGAAAAATAATTGTCCTATCGACATGTAAGCAGATCTTAGTGTCTTGTTACTTAAGTTCAGTTGTTATGTAGGCAGTGGTCAATGAGAAATTAGTGTTGGGTGAAACGTATTCGATGTTTAAAGAGGTATTTAGTAAGTGATCACTTTCTAGTGCACGCTAGCCCGAGCAAGTCAAATTTATTAGCCAGGACGCCAGGCAGGGTCAAACACAGTTTCAGATGTGAATAGTGTTTTCACGCTATCAATCAGAATGCTGAAACCATTTCAAGAAGTGATGGACAATCTATTACCCGATTTCCAGCAGAATATCCAACAAGTATCCGCACCTCATTAAAGTATGATGGAAAACCATTTGAATGACCATCGCGTTATTTTGAGGAAACTGATACGAAAATGTTACATTAGATGCGATTGTTTATCAACTTGGAGGACAAGGAACATATAAAACTGCTGCAGAAACGAGTTAGTACGCAAAGAGTAGCATCGCCGAAAGTATCAAGCTAGTTAAAGATCGAGGGAAAGTGTGTGGCTTCATATCAACTTTGATGGAAGAGGTCTAGAGCTCAATGAAGGCCGAGAAGGGACATTGGAGCCGGGAATGTACCAAGAAAGGCGTCAAAAAGATAAGTAAAAATATAGCTGTTTTTATTTTTTATACTTTGCAGTTGGTCAAGGAAATTAGAACTTTAAGTTTATTTTATTTTGTTGTTTTTAATCGCCTGTTGGTGGTTCTTATTCACAATGCATTGAACAAAATTAGATTGGGTCCGGTAAGATAGGCATTGACGTCTAAAAGGGCGATTACAAAATTCCATTTAAAAACCGTTACTGTGAAGAATTTTCTTCACTACTCTTCTTCTTCATAGTTTATACGTAGACTTTGTTATTGTTCATGACGTCACGGCAGGGAAAAATGTGAGTAATGTGTCTTTCTTAAGCGAGTGTCCCAAGATTAATACTTTTGTGATTTTTGTATACATTATTTTACCGTAAGTATTTAGGTACAGTATTTTAAATCTCTTAATTACAACTCAAGTCTGCTAGTCTAGGAGGTATGGTTATCCACACACGTAAGCCCGACTTGCTAAATTACCTTTTAGTTTCATTTTTTATTCTGTATGCCAGATGTTTAGAATTAGGATTATCTTTGCCCCCTGGAGTTGCAAGATTTCTCCTTGTATTCTAAATAAGTGTGTTGCTTGAAATTCACAAGGCGCAAGGTTTTCGAGCCTGTCCTAAATGAGAGTTGGCACCTCAAGAGCGTAGGCCTACGCACCAAGATACGCTTTTTTGGGGGGAAGGAAGGAGGACGCAGCTGACCTGAACTCGACCTCACAAACATACAGGCCACGGTACGAAATGGAGCTGCCAAGTCAGGCTCCAATGTCAACCTCGTGCTCCCACTCTCTATCACTAGCCTGTCCCCTTACACAATAACTAACCAAGAATACGTAGAGGAGGTCAAGCAGATGACCAGTGTTAGTGCATAGCTGCTAATTCTACAGCACGTCGGTTCCAGTCTTGGGGGCTAGTTGGAGAACTTGGAGGGAGCCGTTGACTCTGCAGAATAAGTGCTGTAGGCCTAGTGAGCAAACTGAAGACCGCCACATTTAGGACACGGGCGCCCACAACCTATAAAAATCTTGTGAGTCTAACTAATGGCCATTCCCCCTTTAGATAAGTTTCTATTTGTCTCATAAGTTAAGTTTAGGTATTATTTTGGCATTACATCTTTCGGGCTGCGTGCATGGAAATTAATGTACTCATATTTTTTTGATCTTGGTAATTACTTGAGGTTACTGACCACATGTTGGGACCTCACAGCAGCCACCGCACAAATTGTTGATCAGAATTTTTTTACTCTTATTTATTCTGTTTGAGGTTTAATCCACAAGTTAATTCCGTTTAACGTTTTCAATTTTTTTGTGTTGTAAATTCACTTATTCATTTTATCATATGTAAAACTTATAATTGAGTTACTGATATTTTTTCCAATTTTTAATTTTGTTGTGTTAAAATCATCGAGTTATTTCCATCCCTTTTTTCTGTAATAAATCATTTGGAATAGATTACACATTTTGGTATCCTTAACCGCATTATATGAATTTTACCCATTTATGCTATGGGACGGGTTAGAAGTACCCAAGGTGTTGAGAGTAACCTACTCTAGACAGAGGTAAGTTGGTATCAGCGAGTGTACGCTCTTTAACTTAGTGCTTTGAAGGTGAAGATCCCCATTTAACTTTACTTTATACTTTTATACTCCACTGTTCCCCCCTCTTTTTATTGTCTCTAGTGGCATTAACGTAAGATACCTGTACAGCATCTCACTGGGGTCACTGGGACGGAGTCGAAACAGAGCCTTAGAGTGAGATGACTCTAGCCCTGACAAAGCTAGAGTAGGCCATAAATTATTTCCAAATTAACGTGTGGAGTTCTCCGGCCTCTGGACAGTAAAATTACCTCCTTTTGTATTTAAGAGTGAAAGGTTAGTGAACTATGGCAGTAAAGTATTAGCAGGGCGTTTGTGTCCCGAGAGTAAGTGCTCATTATCCTCCCCTGTTGAGCTTTGGGTAATTGCCGTAGGGAGACTTTCCTGGACTAAGTTCCCACTCAACCATTCAGATAAAAATTCTCCACAGTTAATATGGTTGTTGGATTGGGTAACAATAGGTCAGAAAGGGACGAATCAGAATTTATTAAAAGATAATGGGTGACGCTGGTATCAGAGAAACTAAGAAATAATTCCTTTGACGGTGGCCAAGAATGGAAATGGTAAGCAAAGGCTGGATTTTTATTAAAAACTTTTTAAGGATTTAATATTTACTTTCAGTCTACACTCTGCTTATCGCATAGAAATCTATCAAAACTTTACCAATATCTTTCTCATTGAAGAAAAAATGTTAAAATTTTTATATTGGATTATCTTTAGTTATTTTTGAAAGCGGTGGTACATCTTTACCAAAGTGCTTAATTCTGTTAGATATTGGAGATCTAAGGAAGTGAAGATTGAAGTATTTTAAGATGATGGAATAGCTGCAGATGGTTGTTTTGAAGGGGCATTGGATGCTAGCTATTTACTTTAAAAAGCTTCAAGATTTGGATTTATTTACAAGAAAGTATGATTGGTTTTCTGACTCTAAATTGAATTTGGAAAGGTTTACAGTGGACGAATGCTGAAGGCAAATTTCGTAACTGTAAGGATAAACTATGTCGTTAAGACCTTGTTTAGATGCCAAACCTTCTGAATTAACAAAAACGTTATTTTCAAGAATATCTTTTGGACAGAATTGTCAGTTACATAATTTCCACGAAATTTGTCGTGAGAGGTATTGTTGAAATGAAAACGGTAAAGTATTTCTTTTTTTTTTTACATATTGAGCAAAGCTAGTTGGGAACATAATGGGGAAATATCAGACGCTCTGGTTGAGATCACCTTTTGACGCAGAAATTGATTCTTTTTATTTTATATTGGTCGTTACTTTAACTATATATTTGCATCAAACTTATTTAATCTATTACTTTATTGTGACGCCTAAGATGTTGGCAGTTTATCACTATATTGTGACACCTAAGATGTAGGCAGTTTATCACTATATTGTGACGCCTCAGGTGTAGGCAGTTTATCACTATATTGTGACGCCTCAGGTGTAGGCAGTTTATCACTATATTGTGACGCCTAAGATGTCCGCAGTTTATTACTATATTGTGACACCTCAGATGTTGGCAGTTTATTACTATATTGTGACGCCTAAGATGTAGGCAATTTATCACTATATTGTGATGCCTCAGATGTAGGCAATTTATCACTATACTGTGACGCCTCAGATAAAGGCACTATTGCGAAGCCTCGGATGTAGGCAATCTTATCGCTATATTGCAACCCCACATAGGAAATTTACCACTATATTGTGACTCTTCAGATTCAATTAATAATTATATTGTGACGCCTCTGGTGTAGGGAAATTTATGTTGTGACACCTCAGTAGTAGGTTTGGAGTCATTTTGAAGTTTTTAGCGATGAATACAGCAAATTTTTTTTTTATCTTGAAAAGTGTGGTTGGAAACTGGACAGCAAATGAATCTTTAAAATTAAACATGAAGGGAGCAGGAGGCAGTCGACAGAATTATGTAAAGTACTTTGACAATGTTTAAACTTTGTTCCAGATAACAAAAATGTCTCGATTTTAATGCAAGTAGGTAGCAAAAAGCCAGATTTAGAAATCATAGCAAACTAAAGAATTTAAACTTGTACTGAATACACCTGAACAATGTATGTTAGCCCAGAAAGAGTACAAAAGAGCGGATTTTTTGAAGTGTGGTCAACTAACATGGATGAATGGTCAATTCTTGCTTACATTTTTCGGAGTTATGGACTTGTGCGAGTTATTCATTCTTTCGACTGTTTTGCTACTTTTAAAAATATGTTGAGGTTTTTAATCTCTAATATTGGTGTCCAGGTACAGAGGGAATAGATGCTTTAACTTGAGGTTTGGTGCTTTATCCATCCATATACCAAGGCACTTCCCCCAATTTTGGGGGGTAGCCGACACCAACAATGAAACAAAACAAAAAGGGAACCTCTACTCTCTATGTTCCTTCAGCCTAATCAGGGACTCAACCGAGTTCAGCTGGTACTGCTAGGGTGCCACAGCCCAACCTCCCACATTTCCACCACAGATGAAGCTTCATAATGCTGACTCCCCTACTGCTGCTACCTCCGCGGTCATCTAAGGCACCGGAGGAAGCAGCAGGGCCTACTGGAACTGCGTCACAATCGCTCGCCATTCATTCCTATTTCTAGCACGCTCTCTTGCCTCTCTCACATCTATCCTCCTATCACCCAGAGCTTTCTTCACACAATCCATCCACCCAAACCTTGGCCTTCCTCTTGTACTTCTCCCATCAACTCTTGCATTCATCACCTTCTTTAGCAGACAACCATTTTCCATTCTCTCAACATGGCCAAACCACCTCAACACATTCATATCCACTCTAGCCGCTAACTCATTTCTTACACCCGTTCTCTCCCTCACCACTTCGTTCCTAACCCTATCTACTCGAGATACACCAGCCATACTCCTTAGACACTTCATCTCAAACACATTCAATTTCTGTCCCTCCATCACTTTCATTCCCCACGACTCCGATCCATACATCACAGTTGGTACAATCACTTTCTCATATAGAACTCTCTTTACATTCATGCCCAACCCTCTATTTTTTACTACTCCCTTAACTGCCCCCAACACTTTGCAACCTTCATTCACTCTCTGACGTACATCTGCTTCCACTCCACCATTTGCTGCAACAATAGACCCCAAGTACTTAAACTGATCCACCTCCTCAAGTAACTCTCCATTCAACATGACATTCAACCTTGCACCACCTTCCCTTCTCGTACATCTCATAACCTTAATCTTACCCACATTAACTCTCAACTTCCTTCTCTCACACACCCTTCCAAATTCTGTCACTAGTCGGTCAAGCTTCTCTTCTGTGTCTGCTACCAGTACAGTATCATCCGCAAACAACAACTGATTTACCTCCCATTCATGGTCATTCTCGCCTACCAGTTTTAATCCTCGTCCAAGCACTCGAGCATTCACCTCTCTCACCACTCCACCAAAGGTTATTAATAAAATGGAGGTAAAAATTCTTCACTTAAGTAGAATATTCCAGAGTGAAAGTCCTCTCCATATTGACTTTTGATATTATCGAGGGAAACTTTATTGTTAAATTTTATGAGTGTTTACGTAACAAAAGGTTTATTAAACACGGCAAAGATAAAAGAAAAAAAAATTCGCTGAAATTTAACTTTGACATAGAAGGTAAAGTTTTTTGAAATCATAAGTATATATGTACAATGTTTAATTTTTGGAATCTGCTTTCCAGGATCGTGAATGCAATGAAATGCCAGCAGTCATCTTTGACGGTGGCATCTAATTTGGACAGGAAATTGGGGGACCTCAGTTGTCATGGGCATCTTCTATCATCGATGAATGACAGCACCGACAAGACCTGCAAACTTGTCTTTCAACAAAGAGAAACTTACAATAATGGTCACGAGCAAAGCGAAATGCCATTGTATGTTGTTTTATTTATCACGCTTTTATTAGATTCCGGTGCTTTCGTAATCTCCAGTGATCAAACTATTTATGCCATAACGCGGATTCATGAAATGAGGGGTTACATAGATCCAACGGAAAATTCAATTGTTAAATCTTTGCAAGCACCTGTGAAACATAAGCTGGTAGTTCGGTGCATACAAAGGATCTTTTTGATAATCAGGTGTTGCAGAATCTGCACGGTTTATATTTTCCTATATTGAAAAACTTTTTTATTATTTTGATAATTAAAGTTTTCTTATCTGAGATTTGGGGAATGAAGTTTATTGTAATTTGACGATTTCTTTGTTTAACAGAAAAAAAAAAATGAAAAATCACAAATACTGTGAAGTTTTTGATATGAGAAGTTGTCACAAATGCTTTTCCATATTTGATGTATTTTGCATGAGACAGAGGAAGCTGGAATGATATTGTCCTTTGATCGATTTATCTTTAAGACGTTTTGGAAAGCTCATGTATTTCCGAATAGGTTAAAGTAAAGTGAAGCACTGTGGTAATGTAACCAAACAGAATTTTTTGTTAAAAACTGTGGCTACAAGTTCAAACATTGCCAACGATAACGTCTACGATAAGTGTCTTCATAGACATGAGCGTTGGTAGTCTGTTTCAAGTAAACATGTTTGTCAAGGGCTTCTAAAAGAGGTTAAATGTGTAAATAATTCAATCAGAACATTTATTTCTTTCTCTCCATTTCTTTCCTTCTCTCCCTTTCTTTGGTATTATCTAGGGTCAACCGGCACGGTGCGCTGTAATGCAATTTAATGTTTTAATATGTTTATACCTGTAGAGAATGCGGAGTGAAGTGAGGACTAGAATTTTTTCGCGTTACGAAGTACAGTATAGCGAAAAATAATTGTCCTAACGACATGTAAGCAGATCTTAGTGTCTTGTTACTTAAGTTCAGTTGTTATGTAGGCAGTGGCCAATGAGAAATTAGTGTTGGGTGAAACGTATTCGATGTTTGAAGAGGTGTTAAGTAAGTGATCACTTTCTAGCGCACGCTAGCCCGAGCAAGTCGAATTTATTATTAATATTATCATTATTATTTATTAGTAGTACAAGAGTGAGGTTCCACCACTCAAATTTGGTTTACTCTGCATTATTGCCGTGGATACACAGGTTTCCATAGTTTTTTCAAAACTTAAGATTTTGTTTTTTATCTATGGTTTTTTCTGGGCGGCAGAGGAGGCTTATATGTTAATTTGAAAGTTTGTTCATTTTGTTTTAAATATGCAATGCTATATCAGTACAGAAGTTTGTAGACGTTATTAGAATATGTGATGTTATATCTATATTGTTTTTTAAAAATATGATTCATTAGAAAAATAAACCTGGCGTCAACCGGCACGGTGCGCTGTAATGCAATTTAATGTTTTATTATATTTATACCTGTAGAGAATGCAGAGTGAAGTGAGGACAACCCGGAACCTTCATCTCATGATTTTCTCACCTTAGCAGTCAAGAAAAGGTTCGGGATTTCAAAGGACAGTATTAACTTTTTAGAGGAATACAAGTCGAAATCAACGAGAAGACAATACGAGTCTTCCTGGAAGAAATGGGTTGCCTTTGCCAAGGCAAAGAAACCAAAGGAGATATCAACAGAATTTTGTTTATCCTTCTTTATCCATCTCCATGAACAAGGTTTAGCAGCCAACACGATCTCTACGTGTAAATCTGCCCTGACTAGACCCTTACTATATGCCTTCCAGGTGGACTTCTCCAATGAAATCTTCAACAAGATTCCAAAAGCCTGCGCTAGACTTCGGCCCGTAGCCCCTCCGATGCCCATTTCCTGGTCCTTGGATAAAGTTCTTCACTTAGCGTCGACCTTGAACAACGAAGATTGTTCTCTAAAAGATTTGACTCAAAAGGTGATATTCTTATTTGCACTAGCCTTGGGAGCCCAAGTTAGCGAAATAGTGGCCCTTTCAAGGGATGATGGCCACATTCAGTTCACAGACTGCGGAGAACTGAACCTATTTCCTGACCCAGCGTTTCTTGCCAAGAACGAGCTGCCCATCAAGAGGTGGGGTCCCTGGAGAATCTGCCCTCTGAAGGAAGAAGCATCTCTATGTCCAGTAGAATGCTTAAAGGTCTATCTTCGTAGAACTTCAGACTTTAAGGGAGGACAACTTTTCAGGGGAGAAACCTCAGGTTCAACATTGACCATGAAACAACTAAGGGTGAAGATCACCTATTTCATTCGCAGAGCGGATCCAGACAGTACACCCACAGCGTCACCAAGATCAACTTATACTTTATTTAAATGTGCGTGGGAGTATATTACAAGGTGCGGACGGAAAGGTAGGATGGCGCTGGCGCCAAATCAGATTAAATTGCCCGCCAAAATATATGTGTTTTCTTACACTTACAAATATACAAAATATGAGTTAACAGAAACATGTAATGAAATAATACATATGTCAAAATGTAGCTCTGATAGAGCGGAATACATATACATGGGAAACAACAGTGTGGCGAAATTAGAATTCAAATAAATAAACAGTTTGTTGATTTTCTGGACGACGAAGGGAGCGGTGTCCTTATAAGTACTCCCCCCCCCCCAAGACCTCGGGCGGCGTAGAGGGCTGATGATCAATCTTCGTATCTTTTCGGGCGTCGGAGGGTTCCTCTTGTTTTTGAACAGAGGGGCTCGCCGGCGGTCGGCGTAAGGATCTCTTCCTCTTGTCGTCGTTTGATGATTTTTCTTTCGTTGGGCGCCTTGTTTTGAGGTGGCACACTGGATCTGCCAGGTCCGGCGGAGGCGGTGTCGCTTCCTTCGAGAAACGCTGGTTTCACGTGGTCTATTGAGACCCAGTCCTCTTGGCTATGGACGTCGAGAAGGAAGGCTTTCGTTGTCTTCTTAATTACCCAGTAGGGGCCTCGATAAGGTCTAGTTAGTGGTTGTCGATGAGCGTTGACACGGACGAAAACGTACCCGCAGTCATCCAGGTTTTTTGGCTTGAAGTGCTTGGTTCTGTCCTGGTAAGTTTTGAGACATGGCCTGAACTTCCTGGTGATGTCCCTTAGATGATCCAGCTGCGTGTCGTCGGTTGATGAGGGAAAGAATTCGGCAGGAACTGCCAGCGCCTCCCCGTAAACCTTTTTGGCGGGCGAAGGTTCGCCGTCTGCGCGAGAGGCGGTGTGAAGGCCGAGGAGTACCCAAGGAAGTCGTGATTTCCAGGCCCCGTCGGTGCAGCTCGCCATCAGGGACGCCTTGAGGGTGTGGTGAGTTCTCTCGACCATGCTGTTTGCCGCGGGGTTGTATGCCGTGGTGTTGTGGAGTGTCCTCCCCATCAGGTTCGCTAAAGCGAGCCATATTTCTGAGAGGAAAGCGGGGCCTCTGTCTGTCGTGATGTCGTCAGGAACGCCAAACCTGCTCACCCAGCTTGACAGGAGGGCTTCGGCGCATGCTTGAGTCGTAGCTTCGGTCATCGGCGATGCCTCCAACCACCTCGTGGAGCAATCGATGATCGTAAGCAGGTAACGAGCAGATCCAGAAGGGGGCAATGGTCCCACGATGTCGATGTGTATGTGACCGAAACGTCTTTTTGGCTGGGGAAATCACCTACCCCCGATTCGGTGTGACGGCTGACTTTGCTTGACTGGCAGTTGATGCATGACTTCGCCCATTCCCGGGCGTCCTTTTTTATCCCTGGCCAGACGAACTTTTCAGACAGAAGGCGAGCGGTGGTGCGTCCTGAGTGGTGTGAAAGTCCATGGATGATATCGAATATTTTCCTTCTGCAAGAGGCTGGTATTCAGGGACATGGGCGGCCGGTGCTGGTGTTGCAAAGAATAGTTACTCCTGCTGGTCCGAGGGGAATCGCACTTATCTTGAGCGCGGATGGCCCCGTCAGGTGATCCTGTGCTTCTCAGTCGGTGCGTTGTTCGGTTGCGAGATTGGCGTACAGTAGTTGATTCCCAGGTGGATTGCGTCAATTTCAATCCTTGAAAGGGCGTCCGCGACTGGGTTTTCCTTTCCTGGGATGTAACGTATGGTGCACCCGAATTCGGCGATTGTTGCGAGATGACGTTGTTGTCGGGAGGACCATGCGTCTGTCGATTTCATGAAAGCGTGTACGAGAGGTTGATGGTCCGTCGCGATTGTAAAGGGAGTGCCCTCCAAGATGTGCCTGAAGTGGTGGACGGCGAGGTAGACGTCGAGGAGTTCCCTATCGAAGGTGCCGTATCTTGTTTCGGCAGGTTTCAATTTCTTTTTGAAGAATGCCAGCGGTCGAGGAAAACCATCGACGAGTTGCTCCACCGCAGCCCCACAGGCGACGTTGCTGGCGTCGGTCGTTAGTCGTAGGGGCGCGTTGTCGTCGAAATGAGCCAGGGTGGTGGCATTCGCGAGGGCATCCTTCGTCCGGGCGAATGCCTGTTGCTGGGGCAAACCCCACTCGAGTTTTTTCGCTTTTCCTTTCAGAACGTTGTCGAGGGGTGACAGGGTTTGTGCGATGTTGGGGATGAAGCGCCTGTAGTAATTGACCATCCCCAGGAACTCCTGAAGTTGGCGGATGGTCGTAGGTATCGGGAACTTTCTGATGGTGTCGACCTTGGTTGTCATGGGTTTTACCCCGCACGAGGATACGCGGTGACCAAGGAAATCCACTCCTTCCGCACCGAACGTGCACTTGTTGAAACGTACGACCAGGCCGTTCTCCTGTAGGCGTTTGAGGACCGTGCGGACGTGCCTCGGTGTTCCTCCTTAGTTTTCGAGAATATCAGGATGTCGGCGACGTAGCATACGCAGAAAGGTAGGTCACCCAGAATGTTATCCATTAGTCGTTGGAAGGTCGCCCCGGTGTTGCGTAGACTGAAGGCTGAGTATGCGAAGGTGTAGGATCCAAACGGCGTTATAATGGCAGTTTTCGGGATGTCTTCCGGAAATACGGGGACCTGGAAGTAAGACTTGAGGAGGTCCATCTTGGTAAAATACTTTGCGCCGTGCAACTCGTTCGTTAGGTCCTGCATGTTGGGCAGCGGGTAGTGATCGGGCGTTGTGATCAGTTGAGGCGCCTATAGTCGCCGCAAGGTCTCCAGGACCCGTCCGGCTTTTTTACCACGTGTACTGACGATGCCGAGGGGCTCGATGCTTTTTTACAGATACTCATGCGTTCCATGTCCTCGAAGGCACGTTTGGCATCCTTCAGTTTCTGGGGCGGGAGGCGGCGGAATTTGGCGTGAGTAGGAGGTCCTGTCGTTGTGATGTGGTGGTAGATCCCGTGCTTGGACGGGGAACCTGGCGAATGTCGGAGCTCGGGCTTGAAAACCTCGGGAAATTCTTGTAGGAGGTCGGCGTAGGGGTGCGTTGTTACGGTAGATACGGACATTGTTGCAGGGCCGTATTATAGGGCGCGGGACTGGCAGGTTCCCGTATCGATGAGACGTTTGTTAGCGACATCGACGAGGAGTCCGTGGTGGGCGAGGAAATCCGCACCGAGGAGGGGGCGATTGACGTCAGCGATGGCGAAGGGCCAAGAATACGAACGGCCCATGATAGATATCTTGAGGGTCCTAATCCCATAGCACCGTATGGGAGATCCATTGGCGGCGATGAGTGAGGGAGCGTTTTTGTCGGGACCACGGTCTAGGTCGGACTTGGAAGGTGGGAACGTTGACTGCATTGCGCCGGTGTCTACCATGAGTCTACGGTTGGAAATGGTATCGAGGATATAGAAACCATTCTTGTTTTGGTTACCTGCGGCTGCGATGGTGGCAGGTGGATGCTTCTGGCGTCATCTTCTAGGGAAACTGCATGGTGCTCCACATTTCTTGGCGTTGCTACCGAACTGTTGGTGGTAGAAGCACCATGCTGGGTTAGTCCTAGGGTTCGGTCGTGTTGGTTGCGGCGGTTTCTTTCTTGATAGAACGTTGATCTTGTCGTCCTCACGGGCCGTTGCCGAGGCGTCTATGGAAGAGCTGCTGCTGAAGGAGGAGAACGAAGGCGGTGCTGACAATGATGCTCCGAGGAGAGATGCTTTGGAGGCCTCGTAGAGCTTCTGAGCCTTCGACAGGAGTTTGTTCATTGGGAGCGTGTCGGCGTCTGTCAATTGGGCCATTACGTCCTGTGGTAGGCGTCGAAGAAAGATCTCGCGAGATAAGTTAATCTCACGTCGTCGGCCGTTGCTGTCTGTTTCGGGGAGCATAAGCAGGCCGGATAACTCGTCCCATGCCTCGACAGGAGAGGTGTCACCCATGGGCTTGCCGGCGAGGTCCAGGACTTTCTGTGCCCTTGCTGAGACGGAGAGGGAGTAGATGCCGATGAGTTGCATTCTCAGGTCGTCGTATGAAACTTGGCCGGCCTGGGCGTCGAGCCATGGGGAAATCTTGTCGAATACCTCTTCAGGTATGGAGGTGAGAACGATGTCAGCCTTGGCGCAGGAGTCACTGAGTCTAGCGACGCGGAAGAGTACGTCTGCTCTCAGGAACCAGGAAGCGGTGTTGTGTTGAGAAAAGGGCGGCAGTTTGACTTTGGGCGTGGAGGCGAGGCCGTTGGGTGCGATGGGCATGTTGCTTCCTGCATCGTGGCCAGACGACGAGTCGGCGAATAGGTGAGAAGTTGATATGTCGGTTAAGCTCATCCTACTGCCTTACATGCACCGAAGTGTGGGAGAACCAAAGGCAGGCTCACGCCTAAGGTAACGGAGTAAAGAGAAGGTAGCACGGCCGTAATAAGTCCGTTAATGGCAAAGCCAAAACCGCTGATGCTACTTTCAACTCCGGGGTCACCAGTTGTAAGGACAGTGAGACAAGCGTCACCAAGATCAACTGATACTTTATTCAAATGTGCGTGGGAGTATAATACAAGGTGCGGACGGAAAGGTAGGATGGCGCTGGCGCCAAATCAGATTGAATTGCCTGCCAAAATATATGTGCTTTCTTACACTTACAAATATGCGAATTATGAGTTAACAGAAACATGTAATAAAATAATACATATGTCAAAATGTAGCTCTGATAGAGCGGAATACATATACATAGGAAACCACGGTGTGGCGAAAGAAGAATTCAAATAAATAAACAATTTGTTGATTTTCTGGACGACGAAGGGAGCGATGTCCTTACAATCCGAGAAAGGTCGCTTCATCTCTGAACTTCTTCCAGAACATGTATTTTGAAAGCCTTCGCACCTACACTAGATGGAAATCATCCAGGGTTTTCTTTAAACACTACGCGAAACAAGTGCAGGAGATAAAGCACTAAGCAGGTAGTGTACTAAAACTGAGTTGTTAGGATGTTTCTATCAACCATAATAATTACCTGGAACATAGAAGAAGAATTGTTAGTAATTATTTCTCAGCTGATCCCATCTTTGGTCGTCAATTTTTCTTGGTGCGATTTAATGATACGTTGGTATTCTTAAAATACAAGTTTGATAAAACTTATGACTACATTGCTCTATGACAGCTGACTCCTAAGTGTGTGTGGAGCGTCATACACAATCTGACAAAACCAAAACATTGCTAAACAAAAAAGCATCGCTCTCAAAAGACTTAAATCCTACTCCAGTACAAAACTATAAAGAATTACATCCTATCTTTGAGGTAATTAACAAATGTTCGAATCATAATACCAAAATAAATCATTACACTTATGTACAAAGCATAACATGTTTTATTCATGCAATATGATGCAATGTTGCGCCATACCTGTAACACTTGAAATAATATAGTACATTATTACAATAATACATAACAGTCTCCTCCCCCTTAACTTGACATTGTAAAAATCTTTATAAATCTAATCTCTCAGGGGGCTTTCCTCTGTTAATTCTATTAGGAAGCACTTTAACCTCATCTTGTACTGGTACATGAATTGGTTCTGAATCTACATTTGATGTTGGAGCATCTTGGTTAATATTTGACTTATTTGATCTAACTACTTCTTTAAGTTTCTCATCTCTAACATTCAAATGCTCTACTGTCTTTCTGTTTAATGGCTGTAATTGATCAACATGACGTTTTACAACATTATCACCAACACGGACATCATAATGTAAATTTCCTATCTCTCTTACAATCTCTCCTGGTACCCACTTCTCTGGAGTGTTGTACGATCTTACCATGACATCAGACAAAGGTAAAAAATGTCTTACATTAGGAAGCTTTACTACTTGTTTATACCCTTTATCTTCTAAATCACTTTGCAAACTTGGATACAACAAATCTAACTTGCACCTTATCCTCCTCCCCATCAACAAATTTGAGGGTGTCACGCCTGTTATGCTGTGCGGCGTTGTTCTATAAGACAATAAAAACTTTGATACATGCAAAAATATATTACCTAAATTTGCTTTTCTACACTTCATATTGTGTTTAAACGTTTGGACAAATCTTTCAGCCTCTCCATTAGTAGATGGATAATATGTAGCTGAAAATGTATGCTTTATACCATTGACATTACAAAATTCTTTAAAGTCTTGTGAGGTAAATTGTGGACCATTATCTGTAACAATTCTTTCTGGAATACTGTGCGTTGAAAACATTTGCATTAACTCTTTTATTGTGGCGTAAGACGTTGTTGTCTTCATAGGGATAATTTCTGGCCACTTACTGTAAGCATCTACTACTATAAAAAACAAGTAATTTAAAAAAGGACCTGCAAAATCTATATGCACTCTTTGCCATGGATACCTGGGTAACTCCCACGGGTGCATTCTAGCAAATTGAGGAGTGTTCTGTTGCATAACACAATTCATACAATTCTTTATACGATTCCAAATCTTTATCTACACCTGGCCACCATACAAAAGTTCTCGCAATTGACTTTGATCTTACAATACCTTGGTGATCAGCATGTATTTCAGACAAAACCTTATTTCTCAGTGAATTAGGAATAACTACCCTTGAACCTCTCATCACTATTCCTTGTGTTACACTCAGTTCATACCATATATCCTTATAGGGTTTACAATTTTCCTCTTTTCCACATAAGTCCCTACCTGTCATTAAACTCTCAAAAACCTTACTAAGTACTGGGTCTCTCTTGGTACTGTGTGCTACATCTTTTGCAGTTATTGGTACATCATATACAGAAATTAACAGAACACTGTCATCATACTCCTCTGGAGCTTTGTCTACGGGTAATCTGGATAAAGCATCTGCATTACCCATGTTTGATGTTGGACGGTATTCTATATTATAGTGGTACGCTGCTAACGTAATTGCCCAACGTTGTAGTCTTGCAGCTACCAACGTCGGTAAACTTGCTTTTGGACCCAATATTGCTAATAAAGGTTTATGATCTGTAACAAGTGTGAACTTTTTCCTACCATAAAGATACATATGGAATTTTTTAACTCCTTAAACTAATGCTAAACCTTCCTTTTCTATTTGAGAGTAATTCCCTTCTGCCTTGTTCAATACTCTAGAAGTGAATGCAATTGGTTTTTCTGTTCCATCTGACATTACATGAGATAATACTGCACCTAGACCTATGTTTGATGCATCACATACCAATTTAACTGGTAAATCCATTTGATAATGTACTAAGAATGTAGGTGATGTTATTTCCTGTTTGATTCTTTCAAAAGATTCCTGACACTCTTTTGTCCACTTCCATTCTACACCCTTATTCAACAGATTATACAATGGATGTGCAATTGTAGACAAATTCTGAATGAAATTCCCATAAAAGGTTACTAAACCTAGAAATGATTGTAATTCCTTAACATTTTCTGGCACTTTTGTTGATTGTACGAGCTTTAATCTTCTCTTCAGTTTTGTGAATACCCTTGCCATTTAATACAAAACCTAAGTATTCCACTGAATCAACTTCTAAAATACATTTGCTCTTATTTACTCTAACATTATGTTCCTTCAACTTCTTCAGAACTGTTCGCAATCTTTCTCTATGTTCTCTTGTGTCTTTACCAGCAATTAAAATATCATCTATAAAAATGAATACTCCTTGCATTCCTGAAAAAATCTTAAATTCCTCACACCACTGTTGCCATCGTGTTGCAACAGAATTGGGCTCAGCTGTGATGCTGAAACGTTCAGGATGTTCAATGTCAAAAGGCATTTTGAGTCTTACCTTCTTACCTACAGTAGGTTAAGCTACTGTTCTGCAGTCACAAGTTTACTTCCTACCTGTTTTGTAGCCTACCCAACTTTACAATTTACCTTTTCCTGTTTTGTTTGTTTGATGAAATTCCTGTTCCGCTGCTTGTACCATCTTCATTGGGCGATTTTTCTCTTGTCCATCGATAGGCAAAAGGACCTTCCCTTGTGCTGGCCGTCCTTCTACATAAGGCCCAATGTATCTTCTACGTGTGTTCGTACTGCTGGGCGTCGCCAATTACTGAGTTGTTAGGATGTTTCTATCAACCATAATAATTATCTGGAACATAGATGAAGAATTTTTAGTAATTATTTCTCAGCTGATCCCATCTTTGGTCGTCAATTACTGAGTTGTTAGGATGTTTCTATCAACCACAATAATTACCTGGAACATAGATGAAGAATTGTTAGTAATTATTTCTCAGCTGATCCCATCTTTGGTCGACAATTTTTCTTGGTGGGATTCATGGATATCTTTTGATAGTCATGACAAAGCGGTTAATGCAGTTTGTAATATGAATATCAAAATTAACAATTTTAACATCACGGGAGCTCTGGGATAAGGTCCCAAAGGAATTGGATGTATACAAACCTGCTGATTGCTTTGAAAAAGATGTAAATGTACCCATGCCTTCCCCAAGAAAGTCAAAACCACCAATGTGGGTTGTGGCTGAACATAAAGTGGTAGTAGAGTATTATTTGGAAATATGCACATTAAATCAGAAAAAAAGTAGAAACCATTGCACCTGGTGATATATCTCGTTTTGGGAAAAATAATTACCTTATCCATGCCAAATCATCGATGCAATCTGTAATACTCTCTTACCTACAGACAAGCAGTGATGAAATTATATTAGAAATCAATCCCCACCTAAATTTTAGTCATGAAAGGAGAGTAGTTTTCAATAAATACCTGTACGAATTTACAAAGAAGGAGATACTTTCCATGTGTCCACTAAATGTATGGAAAGTACATAAGGTTCCTGGAACATCAATGATTATATGTATTTGGCAGGATGCTGATGTATCTTTTCATATTATTCCTTTCGAGCAGAAACCATTGTGATGATTTAACTGTTTTAGGTTTGGACACCCATCTAAAGTTTGTAAAAATGAACAAATGTGTAGCACTTGTTCCAAATCATACCATAGAGAATGTACACTTAAAGTCCGTGATAGGAACTGTGAGCTGTTTAAGCTGGAAGAAGCTGCCCGCAAAAATCTAGATTAGAACATGTACGTGGGGGACATGCCGACAAACGGCTGAATAAATCAAGCAGCTATGCAAAAGCATTAAAATCAAGAGGGAATTTATCACAGGAGACATCAAACCCTCTTAGTACTGCCAGTAGTTCTAAATAAAGAAATACGCCATCTAATAGTAAAACGCTGCAATACGAGGTAAGCACATTGTCTCTTGAGGTTTTTCCACAGCATATCAACACTAGAGGATTGCCTATATCTGTACAACCTTCGTTCCCCCATTACAAACAATAGTACAAACCACTCTCAGGCTGTGTCCTTTCCTGATTTGATGGAGGTTCCACTTTAAACCTACTTACCTGGTGCAACTGTAGTGGGAAAGGTGCAAAAAACTGGTAGTTCACCACCTCATAGACGAAAAAAAGGGAGACCTCCATTTCTGTCACCCCCTTTTATAAGAAACATCAAAGTTATGAGGTAAAAAAAATATGTTTTGTCTGTTGATGTTTCCGATCAACCAAAAGACCACTTAAATAAATCAGAAATTCAAGATGAGGTCCACCTTCCCCCTCAACAATTAGATCGCAAGGGCAAAAAGAAAAATACAAACTCAACAATCTATCAAGTCCCTCTCTAATGAAACCACCGGGAAATAGCTTTAGATAAAAAATTTCTAATGGAAAAACTTCATCCAATGTGTCTTCCAAAAATCAAACAATAGCTTTTTCCTCCATTTTGCAATGGCATTGTCAGGGTTTAAGGGCCAAATATGAAGAACTTAAGCTCCTCATTCATGAGCACTCCCCGTAATTATAAGTCTACAGGAGAGTAAACTTGATGATAAAATTTCTTGTTCTCACGAATATATTAGCTAGAGGACACCATATGATCACTGAGTAGGGAGCCATGTCAGAAGTACCATATATGTTTGTTAAGATGTTCCCCGAATATCTATGTCTATCTGTACAAATTGATATAGGGATAAAATACACAATTTGCTCTCTTTACTTGCCTCCAAATGACAACATCTCATATAATAATTTAGTAGAGGGGATTCAACAACCCTCTCAACCTTTTATCTTACTAGGAGATTTGAATGTTAGACATTCTTTATGGGGCAATGTTGGGGAAAATGCAAAGAGTAATATTATATCATCAGTTATGGAGAATGCAGATGTAGAACTCCTTAATACAGGAGAGCTCACATACTTTTATATCCAGACAGGTACCTTGTCATGCATTGACCTTTCAATTGCAAGCTTTAACGGCCTTTTCAATTTTGATTGGAGAACATTAGATGATTAGCATACTAGTGATCATGCACCAATCATTATAAACGCCAACAATGGTCCACCTTTACAGAGATCGCCACGATGGAATCTTGACAAGGCGGTTTGGGATAGATTTTGGGAGCTAAGTGAAATTGAAGGGAAAGCTAAACAGTTTGACTGTGATGATGATGTCATAGACTTACTGAATGGGACTCTCCATAAAGCAAGAGTCATTTCAATTCTCAAAACTACAGATCTATTCAGACGGTGACCAGTCCCCTGGTAATCTTCCGAATTAACTGCCCTGCACAGAGCCACAAGAAAATTTTTTACTTGATTGTATAGACGCCATATAGAGGAGAATTTGATAATATATAAAAAATGTAGTGCACAGTTTTGTCGTGCCATGAAAGAAGCTAAGCGCCAGTCTTGGGTATCTTTTGTTTCCTCCATCAACAGTAGAACACCACCATCTTCTGTATGGAGGAAAGTAAAAAAGATAGCTGGCAAATCTACCCCCAACCTACCACCACTGTTGAAGTTGAATGGTCAGTATGTGACTGGAGCAACCGAGGTTAGCAATTCCTTGGCCGATCATTTCTTCAATGTAACATGAAAGGGTTAAGCAGCTCGTGGTCACCAATATAGAAGCATTGAAGTACAGAAAATACTAAATTTTGCAATAGAAAAGGAGGAATCTTACAATACTCCTTTTACTGGAAGGAAATTTGATTCTGCACTTGCTAATTGCAATGATACAGCCCCTGGACCCGATGGAATTATAATTAAACGTGTACCTGTTAATACTGAGTTATTCCTTTTAAGCATTATTAACAGAATATGGCATGATCATAGTTATCCAAGTGTTAGCAAACTAGCCATTATTTTAGCCTTTATAAAACCCGGTAAGAATAAGTTTTTAGTGGCAAACTATCGAGTAATTACATTGACGTCTTGTCTAATGTAAGAGCATGGAGAAGATGGTCAATGCAAGACTGGTGTGGTACCTTTAGAAAAAAGTATTTTATCACCTATCTAGTGGGAATTTAGAAAAAAATGCACTCAATAACAGATGAGTTGATATGACTTGATTCCTTTATATGTGAAGCCTTTGCTTCCAAACAGCACCATGTAAGAGCATATGATACTGTATGGAGATATGGCATACAGTACTTGAAACCATTCATAATTTGGGATTGAGAGGAGAGCTACTATTGTTTATTCAAGCATTTGTATCGCATATATCTCTTAAAGTTAGAGTAGGTGAAACTCTGTTAGAGAGGAAATGTCAGGAAGAAGGAGTTCACCAGGGTAGTGTGCTCAGTATAACCCTATATGCACTAGCCATTAATGGGATATCCTCTGTCATTCCCCAAGATATTCTCTCAACACTGTTTGTAAATGATCTCTTCATGTCATTTGCTGGAGCTAGAATGGCAATGGCTGAGAGAAAACAACTACTCACAATTGACAAAATTGTCCAGTGCAGTAATATGAATGGATTTGAGGTTTTGATAAGTAAAACTGTTGTTGTCCACTTCTGTGGTTGTGGTATTCGGGGAGTACACCCAGACCCGGATATGTACATCAACATATCCCATGTGTAAGTAAAACTAGATTTTTAGGATTAATATTTGACTGCAGGCTGACATGGATTCCTCACTTGAAAGTCCTAAAAGTAAAATGTCTTGAAGGTTTGAATCTTTTAAAAGTTTTGTCCCATACATCATGGGGGCAGACCGCAAAACTCTTTTAAAGTTATACAAGGCTTAAATTTTTTCAAAATTAGCTATGGGCGTGAAATATACTCCTTAGTCACCCCTAGCCAATTAATGAATTTAGATTCTATACATGATACTGGTATCAAATTGGCCACAGAGCCTTTAGAACTTCGCCTCTCCCAAGCCTCCTTGTTGACGCTGGAGTATTATCTTTTGACCTTTACCGAAAGTCTTCAATTGTTCGATATTGCTATAGGTTGCAAAGATTTCCTAATTCTTTAGCATATCAGACTGCAAATCTTGTAAGGCATTGTAGATATTTTGAGTTGCACCCAAAACCTCCTCAATCCTATAGTTTTCGGGTAAAACAATTGGTACACAGTCTTGATATAGCTAAAAGTAAGGTGCTTCCATTTCAGATATCATCAACCCCTCCATGGATATTACCAGAGATATCTTTCTGTAGATATTTCATTGGTATTAAAAAGAACATGACTGACTTAGAAGACAGCCCTCCTTTTGTAGAACATGTTGCATAACATAGGGAATCGATATTGATGGCTCCAAATGTGATGCTGGTGTTGGATTTTGAATATTTAGTAATGCTTTTAAATGTAGAGGTGCACTTCCTCTAAAATCTTTAATATTTACTGCCAAACTATATGGCATACTAACCACTATTGAACAAATAGCGTTAAAAGAGAAGGGAAATTTTTAACATTTTTAGTGATGCAAGAAGTGTCCTACAAGCTTTAGAATTTTGAAATTCCAGTAACTCTCTAGTTTTAAAGATTTTAGATTTTGGACCAAGAGGGATAACAATTCAATTTTGTTGGGTTCCAGCACAGTCTGGGAATGAGAAGGCAGATTTAATAGCAAAAAATGCTGCAGCTAAGTTGCTACCAGGAAGGTATCCCATGCTCTGTAAAGATTTTTAACAATCATTAAGAATTTTTTTATAATAATTGGCAACAACATTGGGATAGCTTAGAAGGAAATAAGATGGGAGAAATAACTAATGTTATATCTATCTCCTTGGAGGCATAACATGGTGCCCCGAAAGTGAGAGACTGCTCTTTGTCGTCTCTGCATTGGTCATACTCGCTTAACACACAAGTTTCTGATGACTGGGCAACATCAACCATTTTGCAGCGACTGTCTGGTACCGTTGACAGTGAGGCACTTGTTGAGTGAATGCCCCACTTTTAGCCCCTAAGAAACAGATATCTGTTTGAGGCTCGAGGTGAGGATGGCAGGTTCACCTTTGCCAAGATTCTTGGACACGGTATGTCATACCATGCTAACGGTATTTTTATATTTATTTCAGATGCAAGTCTTCTGAAAG
>NC_090749.1:29207800-29210300 GCF_036898095.1 Palaemon carinicauda | reverse complement strand
CTGCCAGTGTATATTCAAAATAAGTGGTTGGATCATGTGATAAAGCTCAGGAAGCAAGGTGTTTGTGTGTGTTTCCCCACATTAGTGGAATTTGTGCAGAATGCAGCAGAGGCAGCAATGGATCCTGTATTCAGAAGGGAAGCTTTGGGTAAAGTGTGTGTTTTTTCAAAGGCAAAGGCAAATCATGGCTCAAGTCAGACCAAGCAAAAATCGTTTGCAGTGACAGTGCAACCATCAAATTCTGTCAGCCAGTATACTAGGAAATGCCAACTCTGTAGTGGTCATCATGACCTAGAGGAGTGCCCTCAATTTCTGCATAGGAGTGTGGATGAAAGACGAGAATTTGTTAAAGTCAACCGTCTTTGCTTCAGTTGTTTGGGCAATAACCACACTTCAAAAAGGTGTCTCAATCGACGGCAGTGCAAGACATGCAATAAAAGGCATCCTACCACTCTGCACATTGAGAATTTTAGGATGCTTGACAGCAACAGTGCGATTGTGTCACAAGCTAGTGCACAGTCTGAAAGTACAGGTCAAGGTTGTGCTAAGGGTCAAGATGGTACTCAAGGTGAAGGTCGCACTCCAGGTCAAGGTAATACTCAAACTCTAAGTAATGTGAGGTGTTCTGCATGTACAATTTCTGATAGTGTTGCAATCAATCTTGCCTGTGCAATTACGTGTAAAGGGTAGCGACAATGTAGTACAAACTTATGCCTTTTATGATACTGGCAGTACAGGTTGTTTCATTAAAGATAGTATCAAGGATCAATTAAACTGTAAAGGTATTGAAACAGCTATCAAGTTGCAAACAATGCATGGGACTGATACGGTTAAAACCTTTATTGTGAATGGTCTTGTTGTTGCTGATATACATGGTAATAATGATGTTGTATTACCAAAGGTATTCACACAAAAGGATATTCCTGTTAATCATGATCAAATTCCAAGGTATGAAGTGTTAAAGGATTGGCCTCATTTATCAAGTGTTATTAATAAGATTCCAGTGTACCAGCCAGAGTTAGACATAGGAATTCTGATAGGTAGTAACTGTCCAACAGCTTTACAACCTTTAGAGGTTGTACCCACTTCAGGTTATGGCCCCTTTGCATTAAGATATTTGCATGGATGGACAGTTAATGGGCCTGTACATGTTAAGGTTAGTTCAAATGGGGTTTCATGTCACAGGTTACTTGTATCTGATGTTCAACATGTTACTGACTGTATTACTGTTGAAAGTATTAGGAAGTACTTTGAGTTAGATTTTTCAGAAAGGGATCTTGGGTCAGTTCCTGATGAGCGTGGCTTATCTTTTGAGGACACAAGATTTGTGAAAAGGTGTCAGGATGACATTGAATTTAGAGATGGTCACTTTCAGCTACCCATGCCTTTCAGAGATCCCAATGTGAATCTTCCTAACAATAAGAAGCAGGCTGTTAGCAGAGCTAAGTGGCAAAGGAGGAAGATGAAGAATAGTGAAGATTACAGACAGCAGTACACAGCATTCATGAACAAGTTGTTTGAAAAAGGCTATGCTTACAAGATCCCGGATGATGAGGTCAATAAGATTCCTGTTTGGTATCTTCCTCATCATGCAGTTTTTCATCCCAAGAAAGGGAAGATTAGGGTTGTTTTTGACTGTAGTGCCAAGTTTGAAGGTGTGTCATTAAATGATGTTCTGCTACAGGGTCCAAACCTCACCAATTCATTGACGGGAGTACTCATTAGATTCCGGCAGGAGGTTTATGCATTCATTGGAGATATTGAAGCTATGTTCTTTCAAATAAAGATTCCACCTGAGAATCAGGACTATGTTAGATTCTTGTGGTGGCCTAATGGTGACATCAATCGACCTCTTGAAGAATTCCGAATGGCTGTTCACATTTTCGGAGCAATCTCATCACCGAGTATTGCAAATACTGCATTGAAGGCCACAGCAGACAAAGCAGATGAGAAGTATGATTCAACTGTTGGCAACACCATAAGGCACAATTTCTATGTTGACGACTGTTTGAAGTCATGTGCTGATGTCCCTACAGCAGTGAAGTTGGTGAAGGATTTGGTATCTGCAACTGGTGAAGGAGGATTTAGGTTAACTAAATTTGTCAGCAATTCAAGTGATGTCCTTAAAGCTTTGCCTGCTGAAGATTGTTGAAAGTGACAAGTTTAATCTTGACATGGAGAGTTTAATGACAAGAGCCTTAGGAATGTTATGGGACCTTAAAGAAGACTCATTCAAGTTCTCAATTGAGCTCAAGGATAATCCATTCACCAGAAGAGGATTGTTATCAACTATCTCATCATTATATGATCCCCTTGGGTTGCTCTCTCCAATCATCTTACCGGCCAAGAAACTGTTACAAGAATTGTGTCAAGTTGAGAGTTTGGACTGGGATGAGAGGATTCCAGATGAGCCTACTGAAAGGTGGGAACATTGGATACAAGGTCTTCATTTACTGGAGCAGCTTTCAATACCAAGATGCTTCAAGTCAAGTGGGTTTGG
>NC_090749.1:29157156-29197300 GCF_036898095.1 Palaemon carinicauda | reverse complement strand
TGTTATTTTTGTTGGTTGTTGTTGTTGTTGTTTATGCACATAAATCAAAATTAAAGAAAAAAAAAAAACAACGATAGGCCGACGGTAGAGACTGAGCACCAAATCACTATGATGCTCGGACAGAGGCACCTTTAATAACCCCGGTTGGACGACGGTGAAAATGGACTTTACGTTCATTACCCAAAGGCCCAATAGTATGATTAGGCTATACATATAATACAAAAAAAAAAATGTGAATAAATATATTTTCTTAACAAATATTATCACATTTATCACAAAGATTCTTATTTTCAATATATTCTTTTTTTGCATCTTTGCAAAAAGAGGATTTGGTTTCACCAAAAGATTGTCATCTTTTTCAATGCATTTCTGCAGAGGAAATTCGGTACATGAAGAGACAGACAGACAGACAGACAGATGGGACAAATCAATATTCACAATGAAGTGTCGAAGGGAAAAAAAAGGAAGGATAACAACATCCCAAGTGTTTTCCTCTGCTTTTCCTCAACTAACATGTTTCTTTTTTATTCAGTTGGATTGCCCCTCCCATCTGACTCCGCACTGGTGAGCTATGTCGACTTGTTTCTATGAAGTTTTATTATAATCACAACTGGGTAATGTAAAATACTTTGATTATTCCCAGTAATTGTTATATTTCACTTAATATCCTTATGTCAACATTAAATGCACCGCAAAATTCCTGAAATCAAACCAATCTCTTATCTGAGGGGATAGAATCTTATCAACGATCAATTATTATTCTGTGTCTGTCATGTCTGCCATACGTGAATCAATGCTTTCTTATTACACATGGAAATGAAATCGTCTGGTCCTTAAACGAAGAAGAAATGCAAGTAAACAGAATTAGAGTAATCATCCTAGTAAAGATAATTAAGTTGTTTCTTCAACATGTATTTGATATTATTACTCATTAATTAATGATATCCATTACGAATACTGATGGATAAATTGAATGAGTTGATGTTCACCAATGAATATCGTCTGTGATATGGAAATGAACGAGATAATTCAGAGAGAGAAACTAATGAGGCTTCGTTACCTTCATGGGGAACAATATGCTCATTTGGATCTGATAATTCAATGGGGATTATCGGACTTGATAGAGAGAGAGAGAGAGAGAGAGAGAGAGAGAGAGAGAGAGAGAGAGAGAGAGAGCTAAAAGTTGAAAGGGTAAACACAATAGATGAAACTTTGAATTACTTATAGTTTGAATTTTTTTAATACTAACTTGATGGTATATGCAAAGGGTATGTATTACGTGATACTCTTATTATATCAGTTATACATCATACTTGAAACGAAATAAGCTGAATAAAATGGTGAAATATGAACGTGGATACTTTTATACATATATACATACTGTGATTCAAATAACACACAGACACATACAACGCAATGATCCTCTCTCTCTCTCTCTCTCTCTCTCTCTCTCTCTCTCTCTTTATATATATATATAGTATATATATACAATTATCTCTCTCCTCTCTCTCTCTCTCTCTCTCTCTATATATATTATATATATTATAGATAGATATAGATAGAGATGCACACACACACATACACACACACACATATATATATATATATATATATTACAAATCTCTCTCTCTCTCTCTCTCTCTCTCTCTCTCTCTTTGAGATTTATTACTAAACTACCTATCAAAACATGTTTTAGGTGTAATATTAATTAGCATTATAGCATTATAGCATTATTTCACTTTGAATGAAAGTATCAGAACGTATTGTATCTGAGGACTGAGGGAGACCTATAAAAATTCTTTTTTTTCTGCAGAGAAATATTGCATAAGGATAATACATTACTTGCTTTTCCCAGGATAACTGATAAGACAAAATGATTATCACAAGCACCAATCATTAATCCTGTTTTTCATACAGATTCTGTATGATATATAATGACATACAACTTAATTTGCTATGAGTGATCTGATGTCAGAGTGAGAGACTCTTGGGTCACCTGACTGACTTCATGACCCCATGACACACGGGGTCAAATCTTTCCAATGAATGAAGTGGGAAGAGAAGAAGGAAGAAATACAAACATAACAAAAGAAACAATTCCCAATGAGGCAAAAATCCATTTAATGCTGATATAGAATTTCCATAACCACATTGGAAACCATATTGCCCATACAACCTTCATTAAGGATTCTATATGTATGTGATCGAGGCAATGGAAAAAAATGAAACTTATTATAGGTCTCTATGTTTTTGGTGAAAGTTTTCCAAGAGATTGAAATACATTATTGATATCAGTTCGTAAAACACAGGTCTATTTAACCAAAAAAACTTTCTCCCAACTTTTTTATTCTATTTCTCTCACTGAATTGGTCAGATCCTTCCTTCTCCGTCCAAGGGTTTCCTTCAGAGTGTCAGTAGAGTCAGATGGAAAGGGATAGTGCCAGGAAACCACACTGAGCTTCTGTTAACCTTAACAGTGAATCTTTAGTTTAGAATTCATAGAAATAAAATAGATAGGTATAAGGCCTGTACAGTCAGATTAGCAATTGTCAAAGATGCTAAAAAGATTTTATAATAACAAATCCTTGTGATAAAATTAGTAATATTTGTATCAGAAAATATACTTTATATTTATATGGATAATATACTCTATAAGTAACCTAATACTAATAGTCTGAGGGTAATAATATCCAAGTTCAGATTCACCGTCGTCTAGCCCGCGTTTATAGGTGCCTTTCAATGGTGTCCCTGTTTGTTCCTTGTAAAGCGAATGATGTTTAACATCGAATTGAGATATGATTAGATTCACTCCATTAGAGCTATTACACAACAAAATAGCAAAACATCTGAATTTGTAATGACTAACTAGTAATGGGGCATTTTCTTCCTTCACGATTAATAAGGTATTAGTTTTAGTTGCTAAATACTTTTAAGGTACTATATCTTTTTTTTTCACTGACATAATTATTGTAGCTCATTAACTTATACATCGCAAGTGACATTAACCTTGTCTCTTCGAATTAATTTGGAAAGGACCTATCGGAAATAAGCAGGAAAAAGAAAATTCTAAGAGCGTCGGGTGTGGGTCTCCACTTGCATAGTCGAAGCGATCAATCCTTTTTTTATCCTTTCTACATAATTGCATTAGGATCCTTATCATCCAAAACCAACAAAGGTCAGGCAGCAAAGAAACAGCTCACCTTCTCAAGCCATTTCCTTGACTGACTGATTAAGGTGAGTGACGACTGATTGATTGACGCTCAATCCTCTCTGTTTCACCATTCAGTCACTCCCAAAGGTGTGCTTTCATTCAGCTGTCTCAAAAAGTCTCGTTCACAAAACATCTATTGAAAAGTTACATGTTATTCCCACTACTGAAAAACAGGGCAAATTTCATCAGAGATTTCTGGGAAGAATATTGAAGGTCTTTGGGTTACGTGTGTGGGGGATAATTCTATCATTTATTGGTATGCTGATTCTGATAATAAAGACTAGGGAATATTTTGTTGTTTGGGCAAAGAAACCAAATCATTTTCATGGACTTGTTTATCAGTGGTGAAATCAGGTGAACATGATTTGGAGAATATTCTTTTGGTTACGAAATCAATTTGATATCTGGAATTGAAAACGCAACGAACAAACAAGAAAGGATTTTTGTGGAGATGAAAATAAAGGCACAAGTTCATTATGCAAAGGTACAAATATAATGAGTCTGAAAGCGACTGAAGTGATGTAGTTTAAAGTTTCTAAAAAGGAAAAACAAACAGTTATAAGCGCACACATCCAGATTTGCATTTGGTAAAGAAGCGAGAAAGGTATTCATATTAACAGCATTAATCCTTGTCATGAAAAATAGAAATATCTGTTCCAGAAAATACATTGTGTATTCATGTTGTTATTAAATTCTATATATTTCACCTAATACTAATAATCTGAGGGTAATGATATCCAAGTTCAGATCACCGATGTCTAACCCGAGCTCATTATCGGTGCCATTCGGTACATGATATCCACAGTCTCTATATTGCTGTAATTCTTAAATGGGATTTAGGTGCAACAATAACAACAAAAACAAAATAAATCACAAGAATAAACCCTAACGAGGATACCGAAACTTGAATTGTCTTAGAGCTGGAATCCATTGTGGAGTGAGACGATGATATCTCTTGTGTGTTTGTGCAAATACCTTTTTCGGTCTAACTTGCAGACGACTTTTGCAAAAGATGACTCCGATGTCGATGATTGCAAATAACTGTCTTCCGTCATTAACAAAGTTTCAGGTGTTGAGACAATTACTTCGAGAAATTCTTTAGTCAAGGTCCTCAGTAAGACTATCAATGTTCTATATTGTTTTGAGGACAGTTCGATATTGTGTATCTCATAAAGTTCTGGAATTGGAAAAGTGACTGCACTGGGTAAGAAAGAGAGGAGAGAGAGAGAGAGAGAGAGAGAGAGAGAGAGAGAGGGGGGGGGAGAGAGATTCCTATAACATTAAACTTCTGGAGTGTTGAAGCAAAGGTAAAAAACCTTAGTCACTTGGTCTGATAATTGCAGAGGTTTGCTATTATTGGAATCTCTCTCTCTCTCTCTCTCTCTCTCTCCTCTCTCTCTCTCTCTCTCTTTGTATTGTAATGAGCTTCCAAATTATATATCTTTCTTGATTAACAGGACTTATTCAGTTACTTTATCAGAGTAGAGCTGTTGCTATAACACTAATAATCGTGCTAATCATGTAAAAAAGTCTCTAAAAAGCTATATACAAAAGGCCTTAAGGCTCACCTTATTCCCTTCCCACTTCCTTTAATAATAGGCAGACTTTGAATGATAAGAACAATCAACATCCAGATGAAGACCTTTTTTCTAAGCAAAACTTTCTACTTCAGCGAAACTACAATTCCTCAACTTCGGTTTGATTCCTCATAAGCCTTCTCGCTAACACTACTAAATCCCTTTGATCTTCAATAACAGAAAATATTTCTCTTAATTCAAAACCTCAAAAGTTTCAGCGATCGAACTTAAGATTGGGATCATGAATTTCTTACCTTAATTAATCCTCTTAAGAAGATTAATTGAGGTAACACGTTCATGATCCCAATCAAATACATTCAATAGAAAACTTCTCTCTCTCTCTCTCTCTCTCTCTCTCTCTTCTCCTCTCTCTCTTCTCTCTCTCCTCATCTTAGGTTCGTAAATCCTGAATCTTTGTTTTATATACAGATTTTTCCAAATTTACTTTCCTTCCAACTCCTTCTAATAATGATCTATTCTAATGAAGGACCAAAAATATTTCTGAAGACAATAGTTTGACATCAGCAAAGTAATGATGAGAGATATATCTAAATTGAATGGATAATATTTCCATACTTTCATAAGAAATCTGTATCACATTGAAGGAAATCTTGGAAGTTTTATTAGAAAGTAAAAAAATGAAAAACCTTTGAAATCCAATAAAGGAATGAGTTAGTTTATGTCCACTACAATAAGTCTGACCTGAAGGTTTTTCTCGGGTCCCATCATTAATGTTGGAATTTGCTTAATGTGGAAAAATGGACATGGGATTAAAAAGCAATGAGAGAGAGAGAGAGAGAGGAGAGAGAGAGAGAGGAGGAGAGAGAGAGGGAGAGAGAGAGAGAGAGAGAGAGAGAGAGAGAGAGATTTCTATGATCGTTTTTTTATGTTACCAAGAGAAGCCTAATGCTTCATCTCAGGAGACTTAGACTGTACCGAGTTTCTGTATTGAATCTCGTACCTGGTCGTCACCTGGCTATGGTGCATCCAAAGCCAAGGCGGAGAAGTGTTAAAGCCTTACAACTCCCTCCACACAAAACTGACTGAAAAGCGAAAATTTAACCTCTCAGGACATTCGATGGGATTGGTTGATTTGATTAGCAGTTTTTCTGGCATCCTGACATTTAGCAACATTTTTGGTAATTTTTTTTTTCCACAGTAATTCTCACACTTCAAGCTCTTGTATTTATCAATCTGTTCACTGGTATAAATCATAATATATCTCTATGACTAATAAGAATTTGCTCTATATCTCAAATAGCTAACAAATATACATAGATATAATGAATGTAGTCCCAAGGAACATTACTCCCTGAAATATGTTATTCTCTGGATCCATTAAAGCAATAAGAATATTTTGTATCAAAATGGAATCTTTGGGAAACCATAAAGTTCATGAAAGGTCTTTAGCAAGACTTTATGTCGTTAAGGGGATCCAGGTACACATTTTGCATTCCCTGGATAACGTCATTTCGTTTTGACTTCAGTGACTGAGGGATCCAAAACATCTTCAACATCGTGTTTTTATTTGTTTTACCTGAGGGATTATTATTATTATTATTATTATTATTATTATTATTATTATTATTTATTATTATTATTATCCTTTCGGTAGTACTTCGTGAATATCGCAAGAATAAGTCAAACTCAAAAATATTTACTCAGTAAAAGAAAATGGTTTCAAAAGTATTTTCCGATTCCTATTCCAACTGATTCTCTTTCCACACTTTTGAGAATCACAATGAAGCAATCTTGTAATAATGTTGAATAATCTTGAGATGAATGTGTGTTTCTCTTCGCAAGTTTTTCTCTTTTTCTCTAGACATGGTCCACTGCTGTTGTTGTTGATCGCCCTCTTCGGAACGAATTGATGGATACCGAACAGAGGTAATGTTGCCTTTGCTCTCGTTTTGTCTGTTTTCCCTTTCACTTTCATTTACTTTTTCATTCTTTCTTTTCCTCTCTTTTTGTTCCTCTGTGCAATTTGCTCCCTGGGAGAAGAACAGAATAAAGGATTTAGATCTAATGACGCAATATTTCAGAGAGAGAGAGAGAGAGAGAGAGAGAGAGAGAGAGAGAGAGAGAGAGAGTGTGTGTAATGGATTCTCCTCCGGTTTTGAAGTAAGGACCATGGGGGATACATGATGGTTTCATGTACCCCCAGAAATGAGGTTTGTCCTTCTTCTTCTTTTTCTTCTTCTTCTTTTTCTTCTTCAGGTGTTTATCCGATGATGTTAAACAGTATGGAGCCTCATAAAAGGACTTTGTTTTTGTAGTTCATAATGTTTCCAGATGTAAATAAGTTTATCTGTTATTTGTGTTGTTTCGTAAGATTTACTTTATAAGATGCATAGGCTGGCTATCTATAATGAGAACAGCTTATTTTAAGAATTCTAAGAGAGAGAGAGAGAGAGAGAGAGAGAGACGAGAGAGAGAGAGATACTATATTCAGTTTGTTAAGCATCTCATAAGTCATTATTCATTCGTCTCCTATTGTATAATATTCGATCGTAATAATAATAATAATAATAATAATAATAATAATAATAATGATAATAATAATAATAATAATAATAATTAAATAGAGAGCATTTTTGTTTTCTGTATATTAAAATGCATTCCTACAACTTCAGAGAGTATCCCAGATCTTGTCTTTCTTATTGATCAAAGACTTGTGATGTGTCCAGAAACTTCTCGAATGTTCTGTTACCGGACATCACACAATGAGGAAATCTTCTGCAATAAACTTTACACAAAATCTTACTATAAACATAAAGCTGCTACAGAATTTTGAATTTTTTCAGATATTCCAGCCTCCCTTGAAAGTTATGTGTCCTTGTAGCACTAATCTCAAGTACAGCAAATGTTTATCTTTTTGAACTCTTCCGTTCATTCAGTAAATGTAAATCAGGAAAATTATTAGAAATATGTAAAATAGGTTAATTTTTTGTCCGTTGGGTGACCCTTTTTTACCTCTGAGTTTTAATGCTTCCGTTTCTGCAGCCACTTTTCTTATTTGTTATTTTTTTATTATTTATGTGTTTTTTTGTGGCGACTTGGTGGTCCCCCTTTTATGAAATGACGGTAATAGGCATTTAAAGACACAAATACCTTTATTGCTATCTGATGATTCTCCGTATTTGTAATTAAGAGTCAACATCCTGGGATAAGTCAAAAGTATTTCAATAATAGCCAAAATACTTTTAAACAGAGAAAATCCTGATTTGATAGTATCTTGACCTGTTTAAGACCATTGTTGACTTCTTTCTATGCTTTCATCCAAACCTGTACTGAACCACCGTTGCCTTGTTTCTATGGTTTCATCAAACCTCACATAAAGAAATTCAATAAGATTAATCAACAGAGATTAAAGACGTCGGTGTAAACAGAATGACATCCGGATGTCCAAACCTCTTTTGGAAATTCCCTTCAGATTGGTTTTGGTGATGTCCCTGATGGTGACATCGGCTCAGATGACTTCAAATGATTCTATTCTGGCATTGAAATATTATGACATTGAATGGTCTGAGAAATTCTCATAATTTGGATTTGTGTTTTGAATGTCATCCCTGGCCATTTTCCTCGTAAAGATCAACTTAATTCGGTTAAGAAAAATCTTGCCTACCAAGTTAATGGTTTTTGTAATCTGTTTAATATCAAAGGAAGAGTAGAGACGTGGAGGTCAAAATAAAATATTTTTGGTCATAACAAACGTTATTAATAAATATATTTCTAAGCATATCAAGTAAAACAAGCAAAAATGGTTTCACTTGGAATTTGAAGCCCATCCTTCTAATCCTCCTTCTGTTCAACAACAAAATAATCCATCTTAGAGCCTCCCTTGGCATGGGTGATGGTTACCTTGCCTTTCATTAGAAGAGACTTAGGTTTGATCCCTGCATGAGGTAGAAATTTACACACACTAGTGCGTGCGCGCGCGCGCACACACACACACACACACACACACATAGACGATCAGATTAGACTGAAAGGAACGAAAGAATGATTTCTTGGAAGGTTTTTTTTTTTAATTTATTATTTCTATAATAATTTCAAATGTTAACTGACTGAGTAATTTATTTCTTTGTCTATCTAATGTACCATCTATTTATCTATTCAAAGAGAGAGAGAGAGAGAGAGAGAGAGAGAGAGAGAGAGAGAGAGAGATCATGCTCTGATACGATGTTCTATTAGGAAATGAAAGTGTATCTTTCAAATATCCTGGTGCTAATATGATTTAGTGCAATATATGTGACATACATTCAAGTGAGAATTGTGATGAACACGACATTTGAGGGAAGACTAAAGAAAGATGCTGTAGACACATACTTATAGACTTGCAACGTGTACTATACAATACTGCTGCTTGGGTATGAATCTCGATTTGTATGTTGAACAAGTATTACGAAAGCCTCCAAACAATACACACACACACACACACACACCGCACGCACACACACCCACCCACACACGCACACACACACATATGAGTAATACGAAGGTTCTAGAAAAATAAGCGGAATGTTTTGACTATAATTCAGAAAGACTCAGCGAAATTCTAACAACAACACCGACCTACTCCTTGTTCACTCTCTCGTCTCTCTGCAATTTATTCTATTCCTTCACAATTACATCTAAAATCATTTCGCTCTATATATCTTATTAATGAATAAAACTCATGAATAAATGTATTAAATACATGTACTACTCATCTACATACGAAATTCATTTAAATAAAAGTTTATATCTGACAATAGCTGACTTGTCTTTCTAAACAGATATTCTGATAAATACGGTCATATATCATTATATAATTTGTCTGTCATCTTTTATCCAATTTACTCTTCATAAAAAAAGGTATTACACAAAAAATAAAGTTTGAATACAAATAGGCTATAATATATCAACATTGAATATTCACTTAAAATTTGTAACATTATCATAATTTATGATTCACACTTTAATTATTTATTCAAACCTTTGATCTATAAAACATTTTTTTCATAATTCCTTTAAAGGTTGATTTTGCATCAAGAGACCTAAAATGCTTTTAGTACCTAATCATGCATGATTTTCAGAAGCCATTAGATCTGGATGTATTTTTATTGGTATCGGAGAAATAATTCCGACTATTTTCTTGTGTTTAATCAACACTTGCATTGGAAAGTGGTCACTATAAGTGCACCACACACACATATGCACGCAAATATATATACTGTATATATATATAT
The DNA here is from genome assembly GCF_036898095.1 of Palaemon carinicauda. Classification (NCBI taxonomy): domain Eukaryota; kingdom Metazoa; phylum Arthropoda; class Malacostraca; order Decapoda; family Palaemonidae; genus Palaemon; species Palaemon carinicauda. The sequence goes on along the minus strand of NC_090749.1, from coordinate 29,187,281 downwards.
ATATATATATATATAGATATATATATATATATATATATACTGTATATATATATATATATATATATATGTTAATGCAGAAACACAAACCCATCTGATTGGAAAACAATGTCGTTAATTTTGTAATTGGTAGTTAAAAAGTTGAGGTGTAAACAAATTACGATTTCATCTTACTTCCTAAAATTATGAAGTCTCTTTGACAGTTCAAGCAAGGTTTTCAAGGAGAACAGTTGTATATATTTCGTAAGGATTCATTTTGGGCACACAGATGTAAGTTTTTTGACGAACTTATATGTATATATTTGTTTTATATGTCTTATTCATTTAAGGGTTAAAAGGCGTAAATTGGTTTATTTGTGACATTTAACATTTGATTGTCCTATAAATATGATAAAATGTGATTTAAAGTGGCAATGAAAGTGTCTTGTTTAGAAAATTATATTTAATTAGCTTTGCAAGATGTATTAAGGTACATCATGTCACCGTTATGACTTATTGAATATTATGGGCTATTTAATAATGTACAGTATTTAAAGTTTGTAATAATTCCTTTCAGGAATGAACCTACTGCTACTGCTACTGCTACTGCTACTGTTACTACTGTTACTACTACTACTACTACTACTACTACTACTACGGTTAACGGAATAAAGGTTAAAGTTGAGTTTCTGAGTTTGTGTCGCCCATAACAACAGTTCATTCATCTATAACATGAGTACGGATCAGAAGGACAACGTAGAAGACAATGGTGACGCCAAGGAGAAGTTACGCACCCTCAAGAACAAGCAGACTGCTGCTCTCTCCGCCCTCACAAAGAAACGGAATGAGGTCAGCAAGTGTATGGAGAAGCCTGATAATCACCATTTAGTAAAGACAGGCATGGAGGAGTTTGAGGAAGGGTTAAAGAAGTACAAAGACTGCCACAGTGATTACTTGTCTCAACTACCTGTCAACGAGCACCAGTCAGAAATCAAAAGGTTTGAAGATAATGAATTGTCTGCCATAGGATTCAGATTACAGGTGCATAAATGGATAGCCACAACAGAAGCAAATTTGCAGGATTCTATGGACGGATCTTCACTGCGAAGCAGGTCACATAAATCCAGGAGGTCAGTTAAAAGCACGGCATCAAGTGTAAAGTCTTCTCTCATACAGGAGAAGGCAAAGTTAGCTGGTTTGCTTGCACAGAGGGCACTGCTTGAGAAACAAACAGAAATAGCCCAACAACAGGCAGAATTAAAAGCCAAGGAAGATTTGTTAAAGTTGGATGGTGAAATTGAAGCAGCAAGGGCGAGGGAGAAGGTGTTCCAGGAAGAAGTTATTCCATCGAAAGACAAAGTTTTAAACCCTGAAACACCAGCATTTGTTCCCAGTCACAATGTGCATCAAAATAAACCCAATGTGACCATGCCTTTTCTACCCATGGCACCTGCCCCAGAGTCATTCTACCAAAGTCAGCAACAGTTAGCAGCGGCTATGATGCTGCCTCATGCTGAAGTGACCTAGTTTTGTGGTGATCTTCTTGAATATGCATCATTCATGTTGGCATTTAATGACCGCATTGTGCCACACACCACATCAGACTCCAACAGGCTGTATTTCTTAAATCAGCATCTAGAAGGAAAGCCTAAGTCACTCATAGCTGGGTGCATGTTTATGAATGCATCTGAAGGATACATTGAAGCAAAAAGACTTCTGGACAAAGTGTATGGAGATCCATACAAGGTTTCCATGGCATACATAGACAAGCTAACCAAGTGGCCACAAGTGAGAGGTGATAACAGTGAATCTTTGCAGGAATATGCTTTGTATCTTGTGAAATGTAATCATACCATGCAGTCATTATCAAACATGCAGGTTTTGAATGATTCGCCAAACCTTCAGAGGGTGATTTCAAAGCTGCCCGTGTATATTCAAAATAAGTGGTTGGATCATGTGATAAAGCTCAGGAAGCAAGGTGTTTGTGTGTGTTTCCCCACATTAGTGGAATTTGTGCAGAATGCAGCAGAGGCAGTAATGGATCCTGTATTCAGCAGGGAAGCTTTGGGTAAAGTGTGTGTTTTTTCAAAGGCAAAGGCAAATCATGGCTCAAGTCAGACCAAGCAAAAATCGTTTGCAGTGACAGTGCAACCATCAAATTCTGTCAGCCAGTATACTAGGAAATGCCAACTCTGTAGTGGTCATCATGACCTTGAGGAGTGCCCTCAATTTCTGCACAGGAGTGTGGATGAAAGACGAGAATTTGTTAAAGACAACCGTCTTTGCTTCAGTTGTTTGGGCAATAACCACACTTCAAAAAGGTGTCTCAATCGACGGCAGTGCAAGACATGTAATAAAAGGCATCCTACCACTCTGCACATTGAGAATTTTAGGATGCTTGACAGCAACAGTACAATTGTGTCACAAGCTAGTGCACAGTCTGAAAGTACAGGTCAAGGTTGTGCTAAGGGTCAAGATGGTACTCAAGGTGAAGGTCGCACTCCAGGTCAAGGTTGTGCTAAGGGTCAAGATGGTACTCAAGGTGAAGGTCGCACTCCAGGTCAAGGTAATACTCAGACTCTAAGTAATGTGAGGTCTTCTGCATGTACAATTTCTGATACAGTGTTGCAATCAATCTTGCCTGTGCAATTACGCGTAAAGGGTAGCGACAATGTAGTACAAATTATGCCTTTTATGATACGGGCAGTACAGGTTGTTTCATTAAAGATAATATCAAGGATCAATTAAACTGTAAAGGTATTGAAACAGCTATCAAGTTGCAAACAATGCATGGGACTGATACGGTTAAAACCTTTATTGTGAATGGTCTTGTTGTTGCTGATATACATGGTAATAATGATGTTGTATTACCAAAGGTATCCACACAAAAGGATATTCCTGTTAATCATGATCAAATTCCAAGGTATGAAATGTTAAAGGATTGGCCTCATTTATCAAGTGTTATTAATAAGATTCCAGTGTACCAGCCAGAGTAAGACATAGGAATTCTGATAGGTAGTAACTGTCCAACAGCTTTACAACCTTTAGAGGTTGTACCCACTTCAGGTTATGGCCCCTTTGCAGTAAGATATTTGCATGGATGGACAGTTAATGGGCCTGTACATGTTAAGGTTAGTTCAAATGGGGTTTCATGTCACAGGTTACTTGTATCTGATGTTCAACATGTTACTGACTGTATTACTGTTGAAAGTATTAGGAAGTACTTTGAGTTAGATTTTTCAGAAAGGGATCTTGGATCAGTTCCTGATGAGCGTGGCTTATCTTTTGAGGACACAAGATTTGTGAAAAGGTGTCAGGATGACATTGAATTTAGAGATGGTCACTTTCAGCTACCCATGCCTTTCAGAGATCCTAATGTGAATCTTCCTAACAATAAGAAGCAAGCTGTTAGCAGAGCTAAGTGGCAAAGGAGGAAGATGAAGAATAGTGAAGATTACAGACAGCAGTTCACAGCATTCATGGACAAGTTGTTTGAAAAAGGCTATGCTTACAAGATCCCAGATGATGAGGTCAATAAGATTCCTGTTTGGTATCTTCCTCATCACACAGTTTTTCATCCCAAGAAAGGGAAGATCAGGGTTGTTTTTGACTGTAGTGCCAAGTTTGAAGGTGTGTCATTAAATGATGTTCTGCTACAGGGTCCAAACCTCACCAATTCATTGACGGGAGTACTCATTAGATTCCGGCAGGAGGTTTATGCATTCATTGGAGATATTGAAGATATGTTCTTTCAAATAAAGATTCAACCTGAGAATCAGGACTATGTTAGATTCATGTGGTGGCCTAATGGTGACATCAATCGACCTCTTGAAGAATTCCGAATGGCTGTTCACATTTTCGGAGCAATCTCATCACCGAGTATTGCAAATACTGCATTGAAGGCCACAGCAGACAAAGCAGATGAGAAGTATGATTCAACTGTTGGCAACACTATAAGGCACAATTTCTATGTTGACGACTGTTTGAAGTCATGTGCTGATGTTCCTACAGCAGTGAAGTTGGTGAAGGATTTGGTATCTGCAACTAGTGAAGGAGGATTTAGGTTAACTAAATTTGTCAGCAATTCAAGTGATGTCCTTAAAGCTTTGCCTGCTGAAGATTGTTCGGTTGAAAGGGACAAGTTTAATCTTGACATGGAGAGTTTAATGACAAGAGCCTTAGGAATGTTATGGGACCTTAAAGAAGACTCATTCAAGTTCTCAATTGAGCTCAAGGATAACCCATTCACCAGAAGAGGATTGTTATCAACTATCTCATCATTATATGATCCCCTTGGGTTGCTCTCTCCAATCATCTTACCGGCCAAGAAACTGTTACATGAATTGTGTCAAGATGAGAGTTTGGACTGGGATGAGAGGATTCCAGATGAGCCAGCTGAAAGGTGGGAACATTGGATACAAGGTCTTCATTTACTGGAGCAGCTTTCAATACCAAGATGCTTCAAGTCAAGTAGGTTTGGTAATGTGACAGGTTCAAGTCTTGTATTATTCAGCGATGCAAGTACAGGTGGTTATGGTGTTGCAGCATACCTTGTTCTTCATGGTGGAAACCAAGTGCAGTCAAATCTTGTCATGGGAAAATCAAGAGTATCTCCCAAAAAGGTGGTGACTATACCTAGGTTAGAACTTACAGCTGCAACTGTGTCTGTCAAGGTTGCTCAACACATCCTGAAGGAGTTGGAGTTTACTGTTGGCAAGGTAGTGTACTACACAGATTCAACAACAGTCCTTCACTATATTCATAGCAACACTAAAAGGTTCCCTGTTTTTGTAGCCAACAGAGTCAGGGTTATAAGGGACTACTCCCAGCCTGAGCAATGGAGATATGTAAACTCCAGTGATAACCCTGCTGATGTGGCATCAAGAGGTATTAGTGTACATCAGTTTTTGCAGTATGACGAATGGTTTCATGGCCCATCATTTATTGCATCTGATTATTTGCCTTCACAGGAGTATGTGTGTGCAGATTGTGTTGATGATACGAGTGAACATGTGTCTGCGGTCACAATTTCTGAAGAACCTCATGGGTTTACAAGATTAATTGAATATTTCTCTTCATGGTCAAGGTTACAAAAGGCAGTTTCTGTATTTCAACAACTAAAGTCAATCCTTAGTGGTAAAAGGAAAGGTTGTGTAACCACTGATGCTGAAAGGGCAATAATAATGTATGTTCAACGGGAGGTGTTTGGTGATGAAGTGAAGGATTTATCAAGGGAATTGTCAGTTGGCAAGAGTAGTCCAATATATAAGCTTGATCCCTTTCTTGATTCTGAGGATGGATTATTGAAGGTTGGAGGTAGGATAAGAAGGTCTGACATTCCACAGTCTGCCAAACATCCCATACTGTTACCAAAGAAGCATCATGTGACTACATTGTTGATACGACATGAGCATGAATTATTAGCTCATTCAGGTAGAAACCATGTTCTCTCAAATCTAAGGCAGAAGTATTGGATCATCAATGCTAATGCAACTGTCAGGAATGTGTTATTCCATTGTGTTACTTGCAGGAAGTTGAAAGAACCAGCTTTGAGTCAAAAGATGGCTGATCTTCCAGCAGACAGATTGGAACCTTCACCACCATTCAGTAATGTTGGTATTGACCTCTTTGGACCCTATTACATCAAGGAAGGAAGAAAGGAGTTAAAGAGGTATGGTGTGATATTTACCTGCTTGGTTAGTAGGTCAATTCATATTGAAACTGCAAACACTTTACAATCTGACTCTATCATAAATGCTTTGCGAAGATTTGTTTCTCGAAGAGGTCATCCTAAGGTTATCAGATGTGATAATGGAACCAACTTGCATGGGGCTGAGAGAGAACTTAAGGCAGCTCTTGATGAGATGGAGGAAAGGAAGATTGAGAAGTATTTGTCACATCATCATATTGAATGGAAATTCAATCCACCTGCAGCAAGCCACATGGGTGGTTGTTGGGAGCGCCAAATCAGAACAGTTAGAAAAGTATTGTCTGCACTGGTGAAGGAATTTGGTGAAAGGCTAAATGATGAAAGTTTACGGACTCTGCTTTGTGAGGTTGAGAGCATCGTCAATTCAAGACCGTTAACCACTGTAAGTGACAGCGTAGATGACCTTGAGCCACTAACTCCAAACCATTTGTTGATTCCAAAATCTTAAGTGATCCCTCCCCCTGGCTTGTTTCAAAAGGATGATGTTTACATGAGGAGAAGGTGGAGATGCGTTCAATATCTGACCAACCTGTTTTGGTCAAGATTTAGAAAAGAGTATTTGAGCACTTTACAGACTAGACAAAAGTGGAATGAAGCAAGAAGAAATCTAATTGTTGGCGATGTGGTCTTGGTAAAAAGTGACATTGAGCCAAGGAATCACTGGCCAATGGGGCGAGTGATAGAAGTATACCCTGATGACAAAGGAACAATTCGCAGTGCCAAGATTAAGACGCTTTCTTCGGTTATTGTCCGTCCTATTCAGAAGCTAGTGTTATTAGTTGAAGGCTAGGATTTTCATGTTAAATGTAACGTGATATTATGTTGTTCTTATGGCCTATCATTTGATATTATATATTATTAGAGTTATGAAGATGTTTAATTTTGTTTAGGTGAATAAGTGAATCGTGGAAGTGTTTTGAATTCAAAGAGTTTGTATTGTAACTTAAAGGTTATTTATTGTGTCTGCATGTGTAGGTGTATATTTTGATAAACAGGTTTAATCTGTTTACGAGGCTGAGTATGTTAATGCAGAAACACAAACCCATCTGGTTGGAAAACAATGTCGTTAATTTTGTAATTGGTAGTTAAAAAGTTGAGAGGTGTAAACAAATTACGATTTCATCTTACTTCCTAAAATTATGAAGTCTCTTTGACAGTTCAAGCAAGGTTTTCAAGGAGAACAGTTGTATATATTTCGTAAGGATTCATTTTGGGCACACAGATGTAAGTTTTTTGACGAACTTATATGTATATATTTGTTTTATATGTCTTATTCATTTAAGGGTTAAAAGGCGTAAATTGGTTTATTTGTGACATTTAACATTTGATTGTCCTATAAATATGATAAAATGTGATTTAAAGTGGCAATGAAAGTGTCTTGTTTAGAAAATTATATTTAATTAGCTTTGCAAGATGTATTAAGGTACATCATGTCACCGTTATGACTTATTGAATATTATGGGCTATTTAATAATGTACAGTATTTAAAGTTTGTAATAATTCCTTTCAGGAATGAACCTACTGCTACTGCTACTGCTACTGCTACTGTTACTACTGTTACTACTACTACTACTACTACTACTACTACGGTTAACGGAATAAAGGTTAAAGTTGAGTTTCTGAGTTTGTGTCGCCCATAAAAATAGTTCATTCATCTATAACATGAGTACGGATCAGAAGGACAACGTAGAAGACAATGGTGACGCCAAGGAGAAGTTACGCACCCTCAAGAACAAGCAGACTGCTGCTCTCTCCGCCCTCACAAAGAAACGGAATGAGGTCAGCAAGTGTATGGAGAAGCCTGATAATCACCATTTAGTAAAGACAGGCATGGAGGAGTTTGAGGAAGGGTTAAAGAAGTACAAAGACTGCCACAGTGATTACTTGTCTCAACTACCTGTCAACGAGCACCAGTCAGAAATCAAAAGGTTTGAAGATAATGAATTGTCTGCCATAGGATTCAGATTACAGGTGCATAAATGGATAGCCACAACAGAAGCAAATTTGCAGGATTCTATGGACGGATCTTCACTGCGAAGCAGGTCACATAAATCCAGGAGGTCAGTTAAAAGCACGGCATCAAGTGTAAAGTCTTCTCTCATACAGGAGAAGGCAAAGTTAGCTGGTTTGCTTGCACAGAGGGCACTGCTTGAGAAACAAACAGAAATAGCCCAACAACAGGCAGAATTAAAAGCCAAGGAAGATTTGTTAAAGTTGGATGGTGAAATTGAAGCAGCAAGGGCGAGGGAGAAGGTGTTCCAGGAAGAAGTTATTCCATCGAAAGACAAAGTTTTAAACCCTGAAACACCAGCATTTGTTCCCAGTCACAATGTGCATCAAAATAAACCCAATGTGACCATGCCTTTTCTACCCATGGCACCTGCCCCAGAGTCATTCTACCAAAGTCAGCAACAGTTAGCAGCGGCTATGATGCTGCCTCATGCTGAAGTGACCTAGTTTTGTGGTGATCTTCTTGAATATGCATCATTCATGTTGGCATTTAATGACCGCATTGTGCCACACACCACATCAGACTCCAACAGGCTGTATTTCTTAAATCAGCATCTAGAAGGAAAGCCTAAGTCACTCATAGCTGGGTGCATGTTTATGAATGCATCTGAAGGATACATTGAAGCAAAAAGACTTCTGGACAAAGTGTATGGAGATCCATACAAGGTTTCCATGGCATACATAGACAAGCTAACCAAGTGGCCACAAGTGAGAGGTGATAACAGTGAATCTTTGCAGGAATATGCTTTGTATCTTGTGAAATGTAATCATACCATGCAGTCATTATCAAACATGCAGGTTTTGAATGATTCGCCAAACCTTCAGAGGGTGATTTCAAAGCTGCCCGTGTATATTCAAAATAAGTGGTTGGATCATGTGATAAAGCTCAGGAAGCAAGGTGTTTGTGTGTGTTTCCCCACATTAGTGGAATTTGTGCAGAATGCAGCAGAGGCAGCAATGGATCCTGTATTCAGCAGGGAAGCTTTGGGTAAAGTGTGTGTTTTTTCAAAGGCAAAGGCAAATCATGGCTCAAGTCAGACCAAGCAAAAATCGTTTGCAGTGACAGTGCAACCATCAAATTCTGTCAGCCAGTATACTAGGAAATGCCAACTCTGTAGTGGTCATCATGACCTTGAGGAGTGCCCTCAATTTCTGCACAGGAGTGTGGATGAAAGACGAGAATTTGTTAAAGACAACCGTCTTTGCTTCAGTTGTTTGGGCAATAATCACACTTCAAAAAGGTGTCTCAATCGACGGCAGTGCAAGACATGTAATAAAAGGCATCCTACCACTCTGCACATTGAGAATTTTAGGATGCTTGACAGCAACAGTACAATTGTGTCACAAGCTAGTGCACAGTCTGAAAGTACAGGTCAAGGTTGTGCTAAGGGTCAAGATGGTACTCAAGGTGAAGGTCGCACTCCAGGTCAAGGTTGTGCTAAGGGTCAAGATGGTACTCAAGGTGAAGGTCGCACTCCAGGTCAAGGTAATACTCAGACTCTAAGTAATGTGAGGTCTTCTGCATGTACAATTTCTGATACAGTGTTGCAATCAATCTTGCCTGTGCAATTACGTGTAAAGGGTAGCGACAATGTAGTACAAACTTATGCCTTTTATGATACGGGCAGTACAGGTTGTTTCATTAAAGATAATATCAAGGATCAATTAAACTGTAAAGGTATTGAAACAGCTATCACGTTGCAAACAATGCATGGGACTGATACGGTTAAAACCTTTATTTTTGAATGGTCTTGTTGTTGCTGATATACATGGTAATAATGATGTTGTATTACCAAAGGTATTCACACAAAAGGATATTCCTGTTAATCATGATCAAATTCCAAGGTATGAAATGTTAAAGGATTGGCCTCATTTATCAAGTGTTATTAATAAGATTCCAGTGTACCAGCCAGAGTTAGACATAGGAATTCTGATAGGTAGTAACTGTCCAACAGCTTTACAACCTTTAGAGGTTGTACCCACTTCAGGTTATGGCCCCTTTGCAGTAAGATATTTGCATGGATGGACAGTTAATGGGCCTGTACATGTTAAGGTTAGTTCAAATGGGGTTTCATGTCACAGGTTACTTGTATCTGATGTTCAACATGTTACTGACTGTATTACTGTTGAAAGTATTAGGAAGTACTTTGAGTTAGATTTTTCAGAAAGGGATCTTGGATCAGTTCCTGATGAGCGTGGCTTATCTTTTGAGGACACAAGATTTGTGAAAAGGTGTCAGGATGACATTGAATTTAGAGATGGTCACTTTCAGCTACCCATGCCTTTCAGAGATCCTAATGTGAATCTTCCTAACAATAAGAAGCAAGCTGTTAGCAGAGCTAAGTGGCAAAGGAGGAAGATGAAGAATAGTGAAGATTACAGACAGCAGTACACAGCATTCATGGACAAGTTGTTTGAAAAAGGCTATGCTTACAAGATCCCAGATGATGAGGTCAATAAGATTCCTGTTTGGTATCTTCCTCATCACACAGTTTTTCATCCCAAGAAAGGGAAGATCAGGGTTGTTTTTGACTGTAGTGCCAAGTTTGAAGGTGTGTCATTAAATGATGTTCTGCTACAGGGTCCAAACCTCACCAATTCATTGACGGGAGTACTCATTAGATTCCGGCAGGAGGTTTATGCATTCATTGGAGATATTGAAGCTATGTTCTTTCAAATAAAGATTCGACCTGAGAATCAGGACTATGTTAGATTCATGTGGTGGCCTAATGGTGACATCAATCGACCTCTTGAAGAATTCCGAATGGCTGTTCACATTTTCGGAGCAATCTCATCACCGAGTATAGCAAATACTGCATTGAAGGCCACAGCAGACAAAGCAGATGAGAAGTATGATTCAACTGTTGGCAACACTATAAGGCACAATTTCTATGTTGACGACTGTTTGAAGTCATGTGCTGATGTTCCTACAGCAGTGAAGTTGGTGAAGGATTTGGTATCTGCAACTAGTGAAGGAGGATTTAGGTTAACTAAATTTGTCAGCAATTCAAGTGATGTCCTTAAAGCTTTGCCTGCTGAAGATTGTTCGGTTGAAAGTGACAAGTTTAATCTTGACATGGAGAGTTTAATGACAAGAGCCTTAGGAATGTTATGGGACCTTAAAGAAGACTCATTCAAGTTCTCAATTGATCTCAAGGATAACCCATTCACCAGAAGAGGATTGTTATCAACTATCTCATCATTATATGATCCCCTTGGGTTGCTCTCTCCAATCATCTTACCGGCCAAGAAACTGTTACATGAATTGTGTCAAGTTGAGAGTTTGGACTGGGATGAGAGGATTCCAGATGAGCCAGCTGAAAGGTGGGAACATTGGATACAAGGTCTTCATTTACTGGAGCAGCTTTCAATACCAAGATGCTTCAAGTCAAGTGGGTTTGGTAATGTGACAGGTTCAAGTCTTGTATTATTCAGCGATGCAAGTACAGTTGGTTATGGTGTTGCAGCATACCTTGTTCTTCATGGTGGAAACCAAGTGCAGTCAAATCTTGTCATGGGAAAATCAAGAGTATCTCCCAAAAAGGTGGTGACTATACCTAGGTTAGAACTTACAGCTGCAACTGTGTCTGTCAAGGTTGCTCAACACATCCTGAAGAAGTTGGAGTTTACTGTTGGCATGGTAGTGTACTACACAGATTCAACAACAGTCCTTCACTATATTCATAGCAACACTAAAAGGTTCCCTGTTTTTGTAGCCAACAGAGTCAGGGTTATAAGGGACTACTCCCAGCCTGAGCAATGGAGATATGTAAACTCCAGTGATAACCCTGCTGATGTGGCATCAAGAGGTATTAGTGTACATCAGTTTTTGCAGTATGACGAATGGTTTCATGGCCCATCATTTATTGCATCTGATTATTTGCCTTCACAGGAGTATGTGTGTGCAGATTGTGTTGATGATACGAGTGAACATGTGTCTGCGGTCACAATTTCTGAAGAACCTCATGGGTTTACAAGATTAATTGAATATTTCTCTTCATGGTCAAGGTTACAAAAGGCAGTTTCTGTATTTCAACAACTAAAGTCAATCCTTAGTGGTAAAAGGAAAGGTTGTGTAACCACTGATGCTGAAAGGGCAATAATAATGTATGTTCAACGGGAGGTGTTTGGTGATGAAGTGAAGGATTTATCAAGGGAATTGTCAGTTGGCAAGAGTAGTCCAATATATAAGCTTGATCCCTTTCTTGATTCTGAGGATGGATTATTGAAGGTTGGAGGTAGGATAAGAAGGTCTGACATTCCACAGTCTGCCAAACATCCCATACTGTTACCAAAGAAGCATCATGTGACTACATTGTTGATACGACATGAGCATGAATTATTAGCTCATTCAGGTAGAAACCATGTTCTCTCAAATCTAAGGCAGAAGTATTGGATCATCAATGCTAATGCAACTGTCAGGAATGTGTTATTCCATTGTGTTACTTGCAGGAAGTTGAAAGAACCAGCTTTGAGTCAAAAGATGGCTGATCTTCCAGCAGACAGATTGGAACCTTCACCACCATTCAGTAATGTTGGTATTGACCTCTTTGGACCCTATTACATCAAGGAAGGAAGAAAGGAGTTAAAGAGGTATGGTGTGATATTTACCTGCTTGGTTAGTAGGTCAATTCATATTGAAACTGCAAACACTTTACAATCTGACTCTATCATAAATGCTTTGCGAAGATTTGTTTCTCGAAGAGGTCATCCTAAGGTTATCAGATGTGATAATGGAACCAACTTGCATGGGGCTGAGAGAGAACTTAAGGCAGCTCTTGATGAGATGGAGGAAAGGAAGATTGAGAAGTATTTGTCACATCATCATATTGAATGGAAATTCAATCCACCTGCAGCAAGCCACATGGGTGGTTGTTGGGAGCGCCAAATCAGAACAGTTAGAAAAGTATTGTCTGCACTGGTGAAGGAATTTGGTGAAAGGCTAAATGATGAAAGTTTACGGACTCTGCTTTGTGAGGTTGAGAGCATCGTCAATTCAAGACCGTTAACCACTGTAAGTGACAGCGTAGATGACCTTGAGCCACTAACTCCAAACCATTTGTTGATTCCAGAATCTTAAGTGATCCCTCCCCCTGGCTTGTTTCAAAAGGATGATGTTTACATGAGGAGAAGGTGGAGATGCGTTCAATATCTGACCAACCTGTTTTGGTCAAGATTTAGAAAAGAGTATTTGAGCACTTTACAGACTAGACAAAAGTGGAATGAAGCAAGAAGAAATCTAATTGTTAGCGATGTGGTCTTGGTAAAAAGTGACATTGAGCCAAGGAATCACTGGCCAATGGGGCGAGTGATAGAAGTATACCCTGATGACAAAGGAACAATTCGCAGTGCCAAGATTAAGACGCTTTCTTCGGTTATTGTCCGTCCTATTCAGAAGCTAGTGTTATTAGTTGAAGGCTAGGATTTTCATGTTAAATGTAACGTGATATTATGTTGTTCTTATGGCCTATCATTTGATATTATATATTATTAGAGTTATGAAGATGTTTAATTTTGTTTAGGTGAATAAGTGAATCGTGGAAGTGTTTTGAATTCAAAGAGTTTGTATTGTAACTTAAAGGTTATTTATTGTGTCTGCATGTGTAGGTGTATATTTTGATAAACAGGTTTAATCTGTTTACGAGGCTGAGTATGTTAATGCAGAAACACAAACCCATCTGGTTGGAAAACAATGTCGTTAATTTTGTAATTGGTAGTTAAAAAGTTGAGAGGTGTAAACAAATTACGATTTCATCTTACTTCCTAAAATTATGAAGTCTCTTTGACAGTTCAAGCAAGGTTTTCAAGGAGAACAGTTGTATATATTTCGTAAGGATTCATTTTGGGCACACAGATGTAAGTTTTTTGACGAACTTATATGTATATATTTGTTTTATATGTCTTATTCATTTAAGGGTTAAAAGGCGTAAATTGGTTTATTTGTGACATTTAACATTTGATTGTCCTATAAATATGATAAAATGTGATTTAAAGTGGCAATGAAAGTGTCTTGTTTAGAAAATTATATTTAATTAGCTTTGCAAGATGTATTAAGGTACATCATGTCACCGTTATGACTTATTGAATATTATGGGCTATTTAATAATGTACAGTATTTAAAGTTTGTAATAATTCCTTTCAGGAATGAACCTACTGCTACTGCTACTGCTACTGCTACTGTTACTACTGTTACTACTACTACTACGGTTAACGGAATAAAGGTTAAAGTTGAGTTTCTGAGTTTGTGTCGCCCATAACAATATATATATATATATATATATATATATATATATATATATATATATATATATATATATATATATATATATATATATATATATATATATATATATATATATATATATAAATATATATATATATATATATCTATCTATCTATCTATCTATCTATCTATCTATCTATCTATCTATCTATCTATCTATCTATCTATCTATCTATCTATATATATATATATATATATATATATATATATATATATATATATTTCCATTTTCTTCTGTGGATCCTATTTGCACAAAGTGTGAAACTGCAACCCTCCACTATCACTCTTCATTGTCCTCGTATACCCAAGAAAAAGGATTCATCTTCGAAGGTTATCTAAATTAACATCTTTCATTAATAGGATTTTTATTATTATTCCAAAAGGAACTTCTTAATATCTTAACTATTTGTTTTCCTTTTATTATTATTATTATTATTATTATTATTATTATTATTATTATTATTATTATTATTATTATTATTATTTGGTTTGTCTAATCGATTTTAAGGAAGTGAGAAATCCTTGTTGCTGTCAATCATATTTGGTTTTATATCTTATTGCAGCAATAAACTCTCTTATTATATAATTATTTTTTCTCCCTGGCCAACTACGCTCATTTCTCAGCTCCTTGCTCTTCGGGTAGGGAGAGAGGAAGTAATCATACTCTAATGAGAGGTGGTACACTGAGAGGTACACTCGGAAACTACAACTGCCGTGTTGTAGTTAGGAAAGGGGTGGGGGTGGGAAGGGTTGAATCTGTGTGTGTATGTATATCTAACTAAATATTTAGAAACTTTTATTATCTGAGGAATGAGGTTATACGAGAGATTAATATCCTGATCAGGAATAAGAAATTAAAAAACTACGAGTTTTTCCAACAAATTAGGATGATTGCGGAAGCAGAAGACCTGACAGGAGAACAAAAAAAAAAGAAAAACAGAAACCAACACAAGTAAACACACCAGGAAATCCATTAATAACTAATAATTGAAATGAATGAATACAAAAGCTGTGTTATTATTACAAAAAGGAATAGTACAAGAGTCATTTCTCCCCATGAAGTCTAAAGAAGCGATGTCTGAAAGGGATATCAGAGTACTGTATGTTACAGCTACATATCCTGTAGCTATAATTAAAAAGAAGTAAATATTAATCCTACGTCTATTGAAAGGAATTAGTGAACTGAGCAGAAACAGGTATTATATCCCAGATATAGAATGACTGAATAAATGCTATGCAACGGATATTACTACAAGTTTCCTTTCCCTAAGGTAACAACCATCACTTCAGGATTACTAGAAATTTTCTATTTATTGTACATATACATAACTATCTTCTTACCAACTCATTGCTGATCTGTTTCATGAACATTTATATTTGCATACTTAAAAGAGATGTTTTTGCATTAAACTTTCTGTCTGAATTGTCTTAATTAAAACAGTTTTCCCGAAAAACTGATAAAAACTATTCATGACAAAGAGTGTTTCGTTTAACAGATCTGAGTATTTAAGGCATGAAATTACTTTCTTTTTTTTTCTCTTGAGAAGAAAAATCCTTGCTGGGAAAGGTTGTATCTCTCTCTCTCTCTCTCTCTCTCTCTCTCTCTCTCTCTCTCTCTCTCTCTCTCTCTCTCTCTCTCTCTCTCTCCAGAAAAACGGCTTTTCTTCCTAATGGAAACAAAAGTTATTCACTGAAGACTTATTCCAGTGTCATGTTGATAAAAATTGAGAATTTTTCAAGTTTCTAAAAGTTTTCGTTATTGATCTGATGAGAAATTGGCTGAAAGTTAGTTGAGTTTTACGAAGCAAAGTTTGAAAGACGAGTTTTGGAAGAAGAAGAAGAGTCTGGTTCCTTCACTTGAGAAGACCTACGGATAAAGATGATGATGAGAGGGACTTGTGTTACATTACTTATTTGTGAAATACCAAACCTTTCAGTCTTCCATCTTTTGTTCTTTACATCTTTGCAGGAAAGGTTAATGTGGAAGCAGATGGATCAGTGGCTCTCAGTGTTGGTCTCCCTCTCAAGGTCTCATCTTTGTTAACCGGGAGGAGCGGGAGGGAGGGGGAGGGGAGGGAAATGGAGTGGAGGAGAGGGGAAGAAGAGGGGAGGAAGTGGAGGGGATGAGGAGGGGAGGGAAGGGGAAGGGAACGGAGGAGGGTAAGGAAAGGGGGAGGGGAAGGGGGGAGGGGAGGGGAGGAAGATGATAGAAGGGAGGGGAAAGGTGTCTGCTTACCTCCCCTCATGAGCGTGAAGAAGAGGGAAAAGAGGAAGAGTTACATAAGGAGGACATTGTAGATGTGTTTGTGCTAAGTGTGCAGCTTCCCTCCTTGTGTAAATAGGATGGGTACATTAATCAAATGGAATACTTTTTGAAACCTCCCTTTGTAGCATGAAGGGGATTGCTAGAATAAACATAAACTTTCTCCGTGAATTTCCTTATTGCTCCAGATTGCATGTTTATTGCATCTTTAAATATCCATCGATGTTAATCAAAGTTTGACGTCAGATGTCACTGAGATGTTCCCTCCCCTCAAAAGAAGCCATCGGTGAGTGACGTCTCCAAGCGATAAACTATTCGGGACACTTCGATTTATTATTTCACTTCCAGAAAAGTTAATCTCAATATATCATTTCAAAGGTTAGATAATCTCTCTCTCTCTCTCTCTCTCTCTCTCTCTCTCTCTCTCTCTCTCTCTCTCTCTCTCTCATTTTTGAGTCAGGAGAATTTCTGAGTTTCATTTACTTAGGGCCCTATCATGTCTCCTCTCCTTACATAAGAAAAGAAGCCTTCAAAATACGTAAAATAAGAATGACTTAATTATCCCAAGGATTTATGAAACTCTCTTCCTTGCCATATTCTTTACATTATTAGACATTCTCAAAAATGCTACTTTCCTCCTCTGCAACTGATTACCGAATGCTAATGTTCCATTCATGCTTCCGTCCTCAAGATCAGATTTGAGAATAAATCAGTTCATTAGACCAAACATTCTTCTGTATAGTACAACATCTCCGGGAATCAGAGAATAAATAATATCAATATTTTTCCTTAGATTAATTCAGTTATTTTGAACGTATTAAATCCCATTTTAACTTCTAGATATCATTAATACTACTCTAATTTCTGAATCAGATTCATTCCAGGTTGGACACGTGACAATAATGAGATTAAAAATCCAGAGAAAACAGTGGGATCTTGTGGTCCCAAAAATGACGGTTTCCTTTTTCCTGTGTGTTTGTCTGTCTCAGGTTATCACTGTTTTACATTAATTATTCGTACATTTCCTCATAGTTGGGATTTTGACAATTGGTGGAATGGAGGTGTTATGGCGGTCCTTTAGTCAAAAGTACTGGATGAGAGAGAGAGAGAGAATGAATGAATGATTTAAAGTTTTCAGGCATCCTGACATCTAAGGTAATTGACGCCGGTAACATTTAATTTATGTATACAAAAGTGAAAAAATGAAATAAAATAAAAAATTGAAGAGTATTCAATTAAAATCATAAAAATTTAATGTCATAAAAGTTAAATATTTTTCAGAAGACCTGCTTCTGAAAGAAATCTAAAAATGCCACTTGCATGGTAGGACACATCATTTCCAAGAATCTTGGCAAGGATGAACCTGCCACCCTCACCTCGAGCCTCAAACAAATATCTATTCCGCAAGATGTTATAATTGGGGCCTTCGGTCAACAAATGCCTTACTGTTAGAGGTACTGAACAGTTGGAGAACGAGAGAGAGAGAGAGAGAGAGAGAGAGAGAGAGAGAGAGAGAGAGAGAGAGAGAGAGAGAGAGAGAGTATTGTTTATTTGTGTTTTCCCACCATCTGTTTTTTTGTTATTTCTTCATATATAATAGTGAGATAAGAAATACTTCAGATTTATCTTGAAAATTACCTGCTCATTTTCTTTTGATTTCAGTTCCAGTTATAGTTTTAGAAAGTCTGTATAAGAAAAGATTAATATTTTCTTAATACATTTCTTGATTTTAATGATCATTTCCAATTGTTAAGACTCGTTCCTTTGACCTCTCTTCAAAATACAAAGCAAAAGTTTAAAGAGCTCATAACTGGCGATGGATATTGATGTTTAATTGTTTGTGTTTACTCTAAGTAATCCTCGACTAGTTTGGTTAGACCCTCGTTTGTTAGATGAGAGCAATAGCTATCAAACGCCTTGGGAGAGTGAGCTCTAATAGCCATTTATTGAGGCTAAATCATTTATATTCTCATGATTGAACAACAGACCATAGGAGCGTCATGCGAGGGGCTATGTCAGACAAAGGGATCCAAAAAGGGTTATCAACACAGCGATTTTGTTTTATGTCCTCGTGGAACAAGACTTGAGACATATCCCGAAACAGAGCCAGTTACAATGTCAGGCTTCATAGCATTCCGATGCAAACGATGGAGTCTTGCAAATGAGTTTTTTGCAATTGTTTGCTGTTAGGTTTCCTTTAGGAGGAAGAAGGTCGATAACTTCACTCTGATTAAACTTGATACATATATATATATATATATATATATATATATATATATATATATATATATATATATATATATATATATATATATATATATATATATATATATATATATGTATATATATATACATATATATATATATATATATATATATATATATATATATATATATATATATATATATATATATATATATACACATGTATCTATACATATATATATATATATATATATATATATATATA
Source organism: Palaemon carinicauda (assembly GCF_036898095.1). Classification (NCBI taxonomy): domain Eukaryota; kingdom Metazoa; phylum Arthropoda; class Malacostraca; order Decapoda; family Palaemonidae; genus Palaemon; species Palaemon carinicauda. Next base: position 29,168,569 of record NC_090749.1, on the reverse strand, counting down.
TATATATATATATATATATATATGCATATATATATATATATATATATATATATATATATATATATATATACATATATATTTCTCTCTTCCCTCTACTGTATACATAAGGGAAGATAATTCTACTTGTGCAGGAAACACTGAATAATATAGGAAATCAAAAATATCAAATATTCCTTGAGTTTTCAGAAATGTTGTCGACTTTTGTTGTAAAACGGGATGATTTGGGAGCTCTGAATAATTGCATGCATTATAAAACAGCTGTCAAATTCTATTATCTTTATTTCAAACAAACATCCCATTCATAGTTGAGGGAGAGAAGAACTGTTGGTTTATCTAAGAAGTCTATAATAAATCCTAACAATAATTTAAATGTTTTTGGGTTGTGGATTTCCTGCTCTTCTTGTTTTAAGAGAGTTTGACAGAATGACTGACTGATGAAGGTTTCCAAAAAATAAAGGAAAATAGCTTTGATTGGGAGGTTACTGTCTCCATTAAGTTTTCTGTTGGATTTAGAAATAATGAAGGAATTTATGTGGATTTCCCAAGAATACTGATATTTGCTAATGATTAATGATATTTTCATAAGTAACAAAAATATATTCAAGAAAACAACGCCATCTTACATTTCGACAACATTACGCTCAACACATCACCAAGAGTAGGATTACTGGACTTACCTTGTTCCAATTGGATAACCTGAGAGAAAGTTCATCATCAGTTTTATTTGATGATGTATGAAACAGTCATTCATTGTAATAAACTACTTTTAAGATGATTATGCTTCTAAGGTTTCAATCTGCTTCAAGATGATTGATAACATTGGGTGGACTCTAAAAAAAAAAAAAGTGGTTACTTTAGTTCCTGAGATAACTTTACTTAGAATATCTATATAAAACAAAGGTACTCTACTCTGACTAAGTGTTATTAAGGAACTATCTCTCTTAGGATAACTTAGTTACTAGATTAATATTCTCTATTTTAAATAAAGCCAATATTTTGTTTGATCAAATTCTCTTTACCCTTGAATTAGTTCCCCTACAATATAACATAAAGAGGCTGTTCTGTGTGTATATTAAAAAGGACGATTCTCAGAAAGCGGTGAGAATGAAAGTCTATTATCGGTTGCCACTCTTCTAGTAGTTTCGGTGACATAATATTTAGAATGGTCGTTGAATAAGAGGCGATGTGTCATTGACACAACATTGTTTTTATTATTGTTATTATCAGTTGTTGACGATGATGAGGCCGGATAATTTCCTCTTGAGATATGCTGCATCAAAAAGTTCTTCGCTTGGAAGAAGAAGAACATGAAGAAAAAGACTTACTCAGGAATTGCTTCGTCTGGGCTTCATCAACAAGATCTCTCTCTCTCTCTCTCTCTCTCTCTCTCTCTCTCTCTCTCTCTCTCTCTCTCTCTCTCTCCTTCTTCTTCTTCTCCCTTATAAAGTGCTATGTTTACTCTTCTCTCACTGAGGACGGTAGCTATTTTGTAATAAAATAAACAATATTTCTCTGCTATTGATTCAGATGAGAATATTTATAAGAAAACCGTCTCCATTGAAAAATAACAATATTACCTATATTTGGTGACGTCATTCATCAAGTTGCTGAAAACATATTAATTGATTTGAATAAATATTTTCCTTTTGCAGGTGCTCATATCGACTATATGTATTTTATTACAAATTCCGATAGAAATTTATTTCAGTGCATAAATGAGTAAACCAAACGTGGATTGATAAATGATATTATTTAGATTTCAGTACATTAATTGATGGACAGTATGTTACCAAAACATTTAATTATACAAAAATATTGTAAAAAGACTAATGCCGTTTTATGTACAGTGTTGTAATCTTTGTCCTAGAATGATCTACTCTCACCTTGGTAAGGCGATCAAAGACATACAGTAACAACATCATGTGCAAAAGCTTTCCTGCTGAAAGAGCTACACTAGGTACTAACTGAGGGTCGTACGAGGTCAATACAGTATTATCCTCCATAAATTACTCCTCCTGGTCGAGATCAGCCGTTACTTCGTATGCTCCTTTTTAACCCTAGATTAGTTATTATTATTATTATTATTATTATTATTACTATCCAAGCTACAACCCTAGTTGGAAAAGCAAGATGCTATAAGCCCAGGGGCTCCAACAGGGAAAAATAGCCCAGTGAGGAAAGGAAATAAGGAAATAAATAAATGAAGAGAACAAATTAACAATAAATCATTCTGAAAACAGTAACAACGTCAAAACAGACATGTCATATATAAACTATTAACAGCATCAAAAACAAATATGTCATGAATAAACTATAAAAAGACTCATGTCCGCCTGGTCAACAAAAAAGCATTTGCTCCAACTTTGAACTTTTGAAGTTCTACTGATTCAACCACCCGATTAGGAAGATCATTCCACAACTTGGTAACAGCTGGAATAAAACTTCTAGAGTACTGCGTAGTATTGAGTCTCGTGATGGAGAAGGCCTGGCTATTAGAATTAACTGCCTGCCTAGAATTACGAACAGGATAGAATTGTCCAGGGAGATCTGAATGTAAAGAATGGTCAGAGTTATGAAAAATCTTATGCAACATGCATAATGAACTAATTGAACGACGGTGCCAGAGATTACAGCATAGAACACGCACAAGAGAGAGAGAGAGAGAGAGAGAGAGAGAGAGAGAGAGAGAGAGAGAGAGAGAGAGAGAGAGAGAGAGAGAGAGAGAGAGTAAATATAAGCTCCTTTCAGTGTTGTATCATAGGAGACATTTTCTAAAAAACCAGATCTGCCATCTGTCCTCAAGTCCATTTCTCTGTTTTCGTCAAATTAGTGTGAAAAAAAGTATACTTTTTTTAATGTTATTAGTTTTTCTTCCCTTTTCATTTCAGTTTGTTACCCATTTTTCTTTGGAAAGAAAAAGTCATTTGACGGTGCATGAATATTTATAGTATACAGGGAACTCAATTTCAACTTGACCATCTAACGGAATAAACGAGTTTTATTTGTTTGTGTAAGATATATTAATCTCTTGAATTACGTGCACGATGCACATATTGACTTTAAACAATTGGCTAATAATAATAATGATAATAATAATAATAATAATAATAATAATAATAATAATAATAATAATAATAATAATAAAAGGCAGACTCCTTCTTCATCTATATTTTTGTTTCAACCATCGACGCTCGAAGGCAGACTAAAAGGTGATTTTCCCTTCAAGGGTTGATTTACGCAATTCTGTAAGGTAAAAAACTGCCTTTTATACTATACCGGATTCCACAAAGATTCAATAAAGGTCCTTTTCCAGTTCCAATAAAACATTTCGAAGCCTTTTAGTGAGGTATACAGATCTCAAACACCCAAACAAAGATATATGAAAAGATATTTATTTCCAATAGGCCTACCATTTTTGCTATTCTCACTTTTTCCATTTTTCAGGAACCCAACTTTTATGAGGGAAATGTAAACGGCGTGAAAGCAATGCTTTCAAGCAATGGTTCTTTTCTGTTGCTTTCTTTCAAACCTCAGCTTTCGTAATTACGTTTTTTTTTACTTGTAGATTCTGTGTTGGACAACCATTCAATTCTACCAATAAATTTAGAAGATATCATATCATTTTTCCTTCCAACATCAGCCTTTTCCCTCTGACTTCCTTATTTGGGACCCATCTATCATCCATCCTAGCCAGCACCGTATGTTCTTAGCTTTGATGTGTTGAAGAGTAAATTAGGTAGTTGTTGAGGCAACTTCTCAGAAGTTGACATTTAAGGTTGATTTGAATATGCAATACTTTGGGGACTTGCTTTACTTACTCATGCTTCTTAGATCCTGTAGGTTAAAAAAAAGAGGATTATAAAGTAAGAATGGGTTAAAAAAAAAAAAAAAATTGACAAAAAAGTTGAATGATGCTGAAGAGAAGAAACAGATTAGGATATATAACAAGAAGAAGGAGATAGAGGAATCCAAAATTTATTGAAGAACATTCTCTAAGATGGTGTTGATAAACTAGCCTATTAGTTCAAAGGATTTAACACATATAATGGGGTCAAACCTCCCAAAAGAGAGTCAGATGCAAAGTAGAAATATCTAAGTATAAAATGTCTGACAGCAACAAAACTATAGAAGAAAATCTTCTCCTATGGGCCCATAACATACCACAGGAGTCTGATACGAGTGACAATGAGTCCAACAGAACGTCTGGAGGTCAACAGAAGGAACGTATCATTGTTATTATTAATACAATCTAAGCTACAACCCTGGTTGGAAAAGAAGGATGATAGAAGCCCTATAAGTGCTCCAACAAGGGAAATTGACCCAGTAAAGAAATTAAATAAGTAAACAGATAGAAAAGTGTGCTGAGCTCACCTCCGAGCAAGAGAATTCTAACCCAAGAGGCTATGGCACTACCCAAGACTAGAGAATAATGGTTTGATTTTGGAGTGTCCTTCTCCCAGAAGAGCTGCTTACCACAGCTAAAGAGTTTTTTTCTACCTCAACCAAGAGGAAAAGTAGCCATTGAACAATTATTCATGATTATGGATCTACATTTTCTATTGATATATTTTTCTAACAAAACTATAAAAAATTAGAACTGGAGAATAAAAGTAAGAGAATATTAGCTCTTATTAGAAAGTTCAAGTTGTAATGAAATGTATATCTCCCCCTCTCCCTAACCGCCCTCTCTAAAACCCCGGGATGGAGGTGGGGGAGGAACCCGATACTAACATAATGTTTGTTTGGCATTGAGGTTTCAGTTTTGAAATCTTTTTTGAACTATAAGATAAAATAAACAAAAGTGTCTGAAAGGGTTTCATCAAAGAACTCAATACGTCATTGAGTGTGGAATATGAGTAATTATGTCGTTTTAAATAAGATCCCTGAAGTTAAGGTCAATGAAATTAATGAGGAAATATGAGCCTTCAACGCTTTGATTGAGAAAGCAATTGACTTTCGGATACCTGAAGGTGGGAAGAGGTTCATTTCTTGGACACAAATTAACATATGATTATGATGTTTCTTCTTTTTTCCAGAATTTACACCAATCTGATAACTCTTATTTTGAAAAATTAGATTTTAGACGAAGCTAACAAGCATTTTTTTTTACACTAAACTAAGAAACACCTTCGCGCAACTCTACAAGAAATATTCCAGGGATGACACATGAGAGAGAGAGAGAGAGAGAGAGAGAGAGAGAGAGAGAGAGAGAGAGAGAGAGAGAGAGAGAGAGAACTGTATTCTTCCACATTCATAGAGTATATTTATATTTCTGAACATTTAATTTCTTTCAATATACTTTTGGTCAAAATTTTTCTTCTTTGTGTTTTGAAAGTGGAAATCATCACCATTTCCTCCTTATCGAAAATTTTAGTGAATTTGAAAATGATAATTATTTTCCTTTTCGTCATGAGTGAAATATGTTGAATGATTCGCCGTTTTTGTTCTTGGAAAGGAGAACAAGGTATTGGTGTGAGAGTTCGGGAGTCCAGGAGCCATGGCGAGTCTGAGAGGCCGAAGATCTTTGAGGAAAGAAAGAAAGTCTTTGGCTCAGATTGATTATATGCTCAATGCCCTGACCCTGTCTAGGGTGCCCTCTCCTTTATAGGCCTTAGGCGTCAGACCGCTATCACTCTTAATACTAATTCCAATACTATTATCAACCAAAAGGTTTATATGTATACATATATTCTGCTAAAGCATTTATAAAAGTAGAGTCATATACCCTAAAATATTCCTTATTTATTTAAACTCATCAGGTCAAATATTGTATGTTTCCACAATGCTCAAGTTATAGTCTAATTCTTCTGTTTATTCTTTCGCCCCTATTAGTCACGCAGTATTACAGGGTCGGCCTCTGGAGTCAACTTCCTCCATCTCTTTCTATTCCTTGCAACTTATTCCTCCCCCAGTCCCATCCCATCCATGTTCCTCCTCACCACATTCTTGGTCAACTGGATTTTTTTCAATTCTCTATTCTCGGATAAATAAAAAGGATTGGCATATTCATTAGTCTAACCGACTTTGATAATTACTATTTTATATGCATTCTTGATCTTACTATATTTCCTGAGTTGATGATTTTCTTTAACCTCAACATGAAAAATATTGCAACAAAACTGGAAAATTTCCCATTGAAAATGTGCTCTTATGCATCGCACCAATCCGAGAAATTGTCACATAACTTTCTATATCAGAGAAAAAATGTGTTTTCTCATATTCCTTAAAAGGAGACATTCGTCGCTTTCAAGTTTCAAACGACCCACATAAAATTGAGAGAAGAAGGAGATCCAAAACTGACCTGAAATCTAAGCTTATTCTTTCTGCAGCCTTTGATTGGAGGGGCTTCGTCTTTAAGTCATTTTCTGTTCGTTGTTGTCATTTGTTTCATATTCAAAAGAAAAGTTTTTAGCAAGTTTTTCTAGAACAGAGATCATCCTGAATAATATGAGGTCAAACCTCTCTCTCTCTCTCTCTCTCTCTCTCTCTCTCTCTCTCTCTCTCTCTCTCTCTCTCTCTCTCTCTCTCTCTCTCTCTCTATGATATTTACCTCTGGCAATATTTACATGTGATTTCCAGTGAACACAGAAAAACAAAATGTTGAGTCTTTAAAAAAATATCCTACCAAATTTCGATTTTTGATCGAAAATGATTAATAGGTCTTCCTTAAACGTCATCTTTTCCTTGGAAAGTCTCTTGCAAGTGGGCCAGTCACAAGACGGAGATTTGATAATGAATAAAATGGACGTAATTCTTTGGAGAATTAATATGACAACATCCGGAAGTTCATCTTGTCAATCTACTTTCATTCAGCTTTCTCCTTTGCTCCCATTGTGTCTCTTTTTCTGTCTCAGTGTCCCTTCCTCTCCCATGACTTCCATCCAATCTGAAACTTGAATAAACTAATCCCTTTCCACAGGAAAAGAAAAAGCAAATCCCGAACTATCTCCAAAATTTTGTTTGTTCAAATCTGTTTTTTTTTTTTTCTTGAAATATCCGTTTTTTATGAGAAGATTTGTCTGTCCAAATCCTTCATGAATATCATTGAAAGTCCGTCTCCAAAATCCTCAAGGAATAACTCAGATGACTTCAACCACCAAAGGATCCTCTCTGCTTAAGATGTTCTTTCAGAGTCCTTTGGGTTCAATGTTTTATATACGAGGTACTAAAGAAAGTTTTGTTTTATTGAGACGCAAAATCTATTTCAACTTTTCTTATTTACTGTTTGAATGGTCTTTCTGAGTGTTGTGTTTTATTCAGGGTTGAAAGAAAGAATTCCAGTAACTTACCCTGTAAATAAAAACTCTCTCTCTCTCTCTCTCCTCTCTCTCTCTCTCTCTCTCTCTCTCTCTCTCTCTCTCTCTCTCTCATGTTCAATTTTTTTCATTTACTGTTTCAATGGATTTTCTGAGTTTTGTGTTTTAATCAGGGTTGAAGGAAAGAATTTATGTGACTCACCTTATAAATAAACTCTCTCTCTCTCTCTCTCTCTCTCTCTCTCTCTCTCTCTCTCTCTCTCTCTCTCTCTCTCTCTCTCTCTCTCATGCATTGTATGTCCTTTCATGCAAAAGGTATAATTTTATGATTTCACAAAAAACATTAATTTCACATCACAAATTGTGGATGCAAATGGAAGATATAGATAAATCATATATAATAATACTATATTGAAAATTTATCTATAAACATAATATAGTTTTTATGAGCTTAGAATGTTTGTATTTCGTCATAAATAATATACAAAACAGTAACTCTTAATGTTCCATTTATATTAAGATTAGACATCATAAGACAACTTATACCGTGTCAGATCTGATGAAATAACTTACAACTGAAGAAAAAGAATTAACATTCTGCAAATCCAAAGTCACTTTTGCTTTCCTTTTTCCTTTCAGTGATTAAAACCGTTTGATTAAAATGTTTCCTTTTTCTCGTTTTCCTTTATCTCTCTTTTCTTTCTTAGTTGTTGTTGTTGTTGTTGTTGTTGCTGTTGTTGTTGTTGTTCGAGCCTCTTTGGTTCTTGCTTTGTTGACTTCTCATCTGATTACCACTGACTGACTTCACCTGACGTCAATAAACATATTCAGAAAAAGAACACAAATATGACACTTTTAATCTCTCCCTCTTTCCCTCTTCTTATTCTCAACGTAATTAAATCCAATGTGAATTGAAAATTCTCCTCATATTCATCATTATTCCCTGTTCATTTTTTAATATTTCTTTTAATGTGTCTGATCATTAAATACATTTTACGCTTGGATTTCTTCAATTATTATTTAAAATGACTTCTTTCCTCATTTTTATTTAATTAACCTTTAATATATATATATATATATATATATATATATAATATATATATATATATATATATATATATATATATATATATATATGTGTGTGTGTGTGTGTGTGTGTGTGTGTAAATATGCAGTCTTGAACCAGCGACGAGTTTCGTCACAGGGAAAAATTTCGTCTTATGATTCAATAGATATTTTCAACCCTTACTTCTTGAGGGTTTCCAATAATAGTTAGTATTGAAGCTATGGATAAATCACCAAACCCGTAACGCCACCGGCACATAAACTTCATCATCCTCTTTCCAAAAATTTGATTTCTTTATCTTCCACTATTCATGTAAATTATCACTAATTCTTCCTATATGATATAAAAAATTCTATTGAAAGATATCAGAGATAATTGATAAAATAGAAACTAATTTTTAAATAGTAAAAAGCCCAAACATTTAAAATAAATCAATATGATGTTTCCATCTGATCCAAAAACGTTAGGAATTCATAGTGAGTAAACGTTCACTGAGATTGGAGGAAGCCTTTCCTGCTCCATCAGTAATCAATAAGAAAAGAAAATGAATGATAAAATACAGACGTGAAAACTTTATTCCATTGACTATAGTGAAGATTAATTAAAGCAAATTTTAAATAGATTTTGCAGAAAATAAAACCCGCAAAACCTTTTTCTTTCGTTTTCTGTCTTAACTTTCGAGGGGGACTAAATTAAATCTAATTCTATAAAAGTTGCATTTTTAATCCTTCTTATTCTATATTGACCAATGGTCTCTTTATTTAGTTAGGTTTGAGGGGAAACAGGAAGATCTGCTCTTCTGTTGTAAGAGAGAAAAGATAGCAAGTTGGGGAAAACTATAGTAAATATAGATTCTTTTCTTCCTTATTCACACTGGCAATTTAGTTAGATTGAGAGAGAGAGAGAGAGAGAGAGAGAGAGAGAGAGAGAGAGAGAGAGAGAGAGAGAGATTTTACTATCAAATAGCTGCATTTGGAAGCAAACAAATTAAGGCAAAAAAACAATAGAAAGGAAACAAAGAAGTTAACTTGACTGACGTTAGCCCAGAAAGTACCATATCGGACTGTGAGTCACCTACTGATCAGGCACAACTCTCCTGAACGTATGATTCCCCTGACATTTGCTCATTTATGAGGGTGTCTTATGGTATACTGGCATCGTCATTCTGACATAGATGGATAGACCAGTGTTCGATTCTCCCTAGAGACGAGGGAAAAAAAGTTTTCTTGTTGCTCTTATTAATTATACTTGTATCATTAGCCAAGACCCAACATAGATTAGTTGGAAATTCATAGAGTACACAGCTAAGTATAATAAATAATAAAATGAAAGTTTTATAGCTTTATTTTACCTGTATTCTTTGTTACTGTTTTAATTCATTTTAATCTTTACTTCTGCCATCCTTTCAGCCTTCAGTTTTGCAATCTCCCTATTTTCCAGATAATTGAATCTTTGCTCAAAACACGAATTGGTAACAATAATTACAAAATGAAACATTATAACATCCAAGTTTGAGCTTCCAAAGTATCAATTAGTAAATTCCAAGACTTAAGAAGAACATTCATAATGTGGTTACTAAATTCACCAAAACTTCTTTTAAACTAAGATTACTAAGCAAAACCAAAGAAAACTGAACCGTTGAGGGCTTAGTAATATACTCTGCATCCCAACACAACAAAACAAAGTTTATCCTTATCATTCCTGTTTCTATGATTTTCTTTTAATTCTAGCATATTTAACCTTGTTTTCATAACCATTACTGGCTCATTAGTGTTAAGTTCTCCTATGTAATCTCTTCTGCCATTACTATTCACAAACCTCAGTTTGGTCATCTCTGATTTCTTTTCTTCTATTTTTCTTTTAATTTAATTTGTCATTTTACTTTTTATATCTTTATTTTTTGCTTTTTACACTTTCATAATTCAATTTTAATATCATATTTATTGCATATTTACAAGATACTTTTTCCCTAATATTCCCTGTATGGTTCTCTTATTTGGACAGCTATATGTACCTGGGAGTTGTCATAGGCAAACAACTAACCTCCAAGGAGTAAATCAAGTACCCAAAGGAAAGATCAAATGCAAGGGTGTCGGCCATGAGATATATGTCTTCTCTAAAGGACGGAGCAAATGAGCATATAAGAGAAGAAGTACAGCCTAGCCTGTACCAGGACACTTGCGGACTATACTGCTCCTACCTAATAAAAGCTGAGAGAGGCCCAAAGAGTTACTCTAGAGGTAATACAAAATGATGCCATGAATCTCATGCTACGAGCACCCATGTGGACAAGACTGTGTAATATCAGGGTTGAAATCAACTTGCCGACCTTAGAAAACAGGATTACACAGAGAAAACTCAAGCACAAGGCAAAAATGTTTCTCTCTGATAGAAACTCCATAGCAAAGAAGACCTAAAGCTCCTATGGCAAGGACCACAGTGATAACCTAAAGAACCTGGGAATAGCTGAAGTAATACTGCAACTGAGCCCAGACACAACCCAGGGGCACACAGCCCATCCCACCCTGGAAAAGGGAAATTGCACCTTTCAGATATGCAAAAACTTCCAAAAGCATAAGAAGATTGCACAATGGGGGAACAAAGAACAGCAGCCCAGAAGGCAACCAGAAGCATAGAAATTGCCGGGGCACAGACCTATTACAACCCATGGGACTGTGGATCTTGGAATTCATACAATAGAAGCTGCAGTATACTCCAATAACTTTGTGGCTTGCTGGAGAATATTCAACAATGCCTCCACAATGCAGACAGAGCTTGTTGCAATAAAGCAAGCCCTGATATATTCGTTTGAAACGAAGAAAGACCATTAGTCATCCACAGACTCAAAAATCCTCAATGTAAACCTTGCAACATGCAAAGAACAAAGAAAAAAGGATCTACTAGCAGATATCAAGTAACTACTATATCAGCACAATTAAAGAGGCAGACCTGTGACTCTCATCTGGATTCCCAGTCATATTGGAATGCCAGGAAATGAGAAAGCAGATGAGCTAGCCAAAAGCTCAGGACACATAGACAGGGTACAGGTGCACCTACAACCTGCGCTTCAACAGGTCAAGAGCAAAATAAA